>NC_056574.1:8777136-8787136 GCF_018340385.1 Cyprinus carpio | reverse complement strand
GTAGAAGAAGGATCTGGGTACTGAAATGGCCAGCCTGCAGTCCAGATCTTTCACCCACAGAAAACATTTGGTGCATCATAAAGAGGAAGATGTGACAAAGAAGACCTAAGACAGTTGAGCAACTATATACAGTCGTGGCCAAAAATATTGGACCCCTTGGTAAATATGATCAAAAAAGGCTGTGAAAATTCATCTGCATTGTTAATCCTTTTGGTCTTTTATTTAAAAAATTCACAAAAATGTATCCTTTCATTGGATAATAAGAATTTAAAATGGGGGGAAATATCATTATGAAATAAATGTTTTTCTCTAATACACATTGGCCACAATTATTGGCACTCCTATAAATTCTTATGAGTAAAATATCTCTGAAGTATATTCCCATTCATATGGGACATCACCGGATATTCCGCCATGATTCCAGTTTGCAGCGAACGTACTGTGTATGTTCCATTCAAAGTGCATTGTAGTGTGTGAGACGTGAATTTAAATTGTATTTATTTACAGAGGTATATGATGTCACACTTCTGAGGTGATGTCAAACTTAAACAGATTTTCCCTGCTCAGGGAGTAGGGAGCAATGAACACTGTGTAGGGACCATGTCAATGGGAACACAGTTAACGGAGCTCACTTCTAATGAGCTGATTATCTGAATCAGGTTTGTTAACAGAGAGGCACACAAAATGTGCAGAGCAGGGGGTCGTGAGGACTGGAATTGAGAACCGCTGACCTAAAGGAAGTGTTCTTAATAGCAATGCTGTTTTGTCCACTGAGGTCATGGGAAACAGCTGTAATTCGGCTTTTCCATAAGCACCACCTGCTTTCAGAGAGTGGATTTACAGAGACTTCAGTCTGTGTGCAGCTTCTGTCTGGCCAAAAACAGACCGAATTTGCATGCCCTGCTGTAAATTTTTACCGGTTGATGAAAAACAAGCTTGTGTGGATTCTCCACATTTAAAAAAATTAGATAAGTTATCTAGAATTATTTATGGAGCAGATCAAATACATATAATCATTTATTAAGCAATTATCAATTTGACATATCTTTTCTTTATTTAAAGACTGAAATGTGAGGTTTACCTTTTCAAAGCTTTATTTGAACATTTACATTAGATATCTCAACATACTATTAAACTGTTGTCAGTCAAGTTGTCATTTAAAATCCGGACATCATTGGTAATGTTATTGTTTTAGTGATTATGAAAACAAAAATTCATTTTATTTGTTGTTTGTTGATTTTTAAATATGCAACTTGGTTAGGTGATTTATGTGTCGGTACTTTTTTAACATCTCCAGCACATTTTAACAATACCATGATAATACTGATAACCGTGATAATTTTGGTCACTATAATCGTGATTTTCATACCGTTACATCCCTGATTAAGTGAGATCTACAATTTTTTACCCTGTGGTGCAAAAGAATAGACAGACACTGAATAAAAAACAATGTCTTTATTTTCTTTATTATTCTATATTTATATTACTCTGTATTAATAAATTCCATAGTTGTTTAAACATTTACAGTTAAGATCCTTCTGAATGGGGCTATTTTCTTAAGATAAAAAAGAAATTAAGACCTTGAGAAAACAACGTTTTGTAAGTCAAGAATCAAGATCTTAAGAAAATTGAATAGAATAATTTTTGTCATGTTGTGATCACAACAAAATAGATAAAATTATTTAATCAATGCATCTTTATCATTCCATTAGCTGCTGAGCAATATATTTGGCCATTTTGAGATTAACGGCAGTGTTGGCGCCCCCTTGTGTTCAACTCAAAACCTACCAATAGCCTTGTCAATAGATAATGCACATTTTATGTTTTCAAAATTGGACTGAATCGAGTACATTTTTTAATTGCAAATTAATTAGCAGTTGTTTCCTGCAAATCTGCAATGCACTGCATCAGCCTTCGGATGAACTTGTAGATTCAGACCCACTGGCTCTTCAATAGTGTGAACATTAAGTCTCTAGTCTCACCTCCATATCTTTCTGTTTCATGGCCTCAAAGTAGGCCGAGTGTTCGGCCAGGAGGTGATTCGGTGCACACAGATAGTAAATGTTCCTCTTTCCCTCCTTCATCCGAGAGGCGTACTCCATCAGGCTGGTCTGCTGTCCCACAGGAAGTGCTGACGACTCAAAGCACAGCAGCTTAGCAATGTCTTCCTGTGACGACATTAATCATCAGTCTGAAAACAATCAGAAAGAAACAGGCTGATTAAAAAGGCCAAACGAGGTGTCTTGTACCTTGACGCTCTGCTCTGCTTTGGTCACGATGCCCTCACGCAGAAACAGCCCGTAGTCGTCAAAGAAGCGAGCGTATTTCTCCGGATCCTTCTTGCTCTGGTCCAACAGGAACCGAATTACCCACTGCTGTAAAACATCCCGCAGTTTCCTGAAAGAAAAGAGCATGTTTTTTTTTTTTTTTTTTTTTTACACAATGCAGAAGGCATAACATCATATTTCAGGCAGGTTTGTACATGATTAGAGCACTTTCCTGTAGCAGCTCTCTGCTGAGGTTCAGAGGAATATCTCCACTCTCCACAACAACTGCAAATGTGATCATGACAATCAATTTTCTTTTTAAAACATATTTCTATTAATCTAATAATGTATTTAAAGTTTATTCATGCATTTATCTGGATGCTCATCTGACTTCATAGGAAGCGCATTCACTTGAGAAGGATGTGTGTGGCTTTGGTTTGGATCTGAACCTCCTGCTGTACAGAGCCAAACTGGACCTTCTCACGACTCACGACTCAAACATGGAAGCTTTCTGCTCACACACATCTACAATCATCACAAAACAAAACAAAGAGTGATTTGTGATATAAAAATCTGATTCACCACTGAACACTAAATAAAATGTGTATTTCAGAAAATGTATATAAAATTAAACCATTGTCTACAAAATTAGATGCAAATAAATAATGCATATTTTAATTATTTTGTTGTTAAAAGATAACAGACTACTTAATTTAAACTGATTTTTTTTTGAACATTTAATATGTATAATTTTAAAATATGTAAATACTTTATATATAAGCAGTTTTTAAATCAAGTACAATTTAATTGCATATGAATTAAAATATGTACAAATTAGTGCTTTAAATGCATATTTCAGCTGTTAAGTGATGTAACAGGCTAATTAATTTAGAATTTATTACATTATTTTTAACTAATTTGTATGTTCATAATGTATTTTTCAAATAATTTAAATACTTGTTTTTAAAATGATGTGTTGTTCAAGTACATACTGTTATTTAAATTTAAATGCATTTTAATTAAAATATGTGCAGATTAGTACTTTAAATGCATACTTCAGTTATTAATGATGTAACAGGTAACTAATAGATGTAATTACAGTAATTTCAAATAACAAAAATTTGTACATATTTGTATAATTTTTATATGTATAATGTAATTTTAAAATGTGTAAATACTTGATTTTATGTAAATTTTACATTAAATGTCATATTTAATAATAGTTAATAATAATAATTCCTTACATTTATATAGCACTTTTCTGGGCACTCAAAGCGCTTTACATGAACGGGGGTATCTCCTCAACCACCAGCAGTGTGCAGCATCCACCTGGATGATGCGACGGCAGCCATAGTGTGCCAGAACACCCACCACACACCAGCTTACTGCTGGAGAGGAGACCGAGTGATGAAGCTAATCAGCAGATATGGGGATGGTTAGGAGGCCATGATGGTCAGAGGCCAATGGGTGAATTTGGCCACGATGCCGGGATACACCCCTAATCTTTTCGAAAGACATCCTGGGATTTTTAATGAGCACAGAGAGTCAGGACCTCGGTTTAACGTCTCATCCGAAAGACCTTTTTGTCAGTATAGTATCCCCATCACTACACTTGGGCGCTAGGACCCACACAGACCACAGGGTCAGCACCCCCTGCTGGCCTCACTAACACCACTTCCAGCAGCAACCTAGTTTTCTCAGGAGGTCTCCCATCCAGGTACTGACCAGCCAGCCCGATCTCACGGCAATTCGTACATATTTTAGGAGGTGGCTAATTCGTACGAATTCGTACGACCACACTCGTACAAATTCATACGATTTTTGCCAAATCGTACGTATTTTACGAGTTGCACATTCGTATGAATTTGTACGAATTACCTACACCAAACCCCGCCCCTAAACCTACCCGTCACTGGGGTCTAGGCAAATCGTATGAAATCGTACGAGTGAGGTCGTACAAATTCGTACGAATTAGCCACCTCGTAAAATACGTACGAATTGGTCGTGAGATAGCGTTGGACCAGCTCAACCCTGCTTAGCTTCAGTGGGCAACCAGTCGGGAGATATTTAAAAAAAAATATATATATATGTCTGCTAAATGATATTTAATGACATAAATTTAAATATGTATGAATTGGTGCTTTACATTCATATTTTAGTTGTCATTTTTAGTTAAAAGATGTTATATATTATGTTCATTATGTTCATGTATTTAAGAGATAATATTTTATAAGAAGAAGAATTACTGTATTTGACAAGTGAACCTGCAGATATATTGTGAACTTTATTATATTTACTGAAATGGTAAATAATGTAAGTCACAGTGGTTCAGTGACTGTAAGTTACACTGTTTTGTCAGTCACTGTGTGTCTGTCTGATTCAGTTGTCGTCTCATGTAGAAGATGCTGCGGATGTTGAGCGAGGCATCTGCGCGGTAGTGCAGTGTGTAGCGGGGTTTATCACAGCGATAAAACTCCTCATGCTGCCACTCGCTGATGTCTTTGTGCTCCATCATCCAGAGCGCCTGCAGAGAGGAAACAGCTCAGGACTGATCATCAGAGCCACAGGGAGGTCAAAGGTCATTCATCAACAGACTTTACATACCTGTAGGGTGTTTAACCGCCGTCCGTTCAGGAAGATGGGATACTGACAAAGTTGCTGTACTTGGTCACAACCTCTTCAGAACAGACCACAGTCACTTCAGTGAGGTTCTTTTCCAAGCATGGCATGTTTTATGTCAGTGTTTCTGACTCTGAGTGCAGATCTTTGACTTTTGACAATCTTGTTCTCCTGACGCTCACCTGAAGCTCCTGCGATCAAAAACACTCCAGAGCTACAGACACACAACACTCAGTGAGTAACACATAAAACATGATTAATGTAGACAAATGTTTGCTTTGACTTAAGCTCAGATTTTAAAGTTTAATAGATACAAATATGTCAAAAGATTAGATTAGATTGCTAATGTTAATTAAAAGTAGGGTTGTGCGATTCATCAAAGTTTAATTTTGATTTTGGCTTCCAAGGATTATTAATATAATTGTAGCGTGAACCAGACAAATTAAAGATTCGATCGGGAGCCTGGTTGAAACATGAGCCGAATTCCACAGAAAGGCAGGATGTTGTAAATCAACTCCTAGCACCACAGTCTGAAGCAAGATAACTAACCAACTCTTTCACAGAACAGCTTTCAACATTAACACCATTAGAACAATTATTGACAATTTCAATTCGAAGTAGAGATTGTCTAATTTGGGGCAAGTAATCGAAGAGATGGACAGTCTGACCTTCACATGTAAAGCCATGAGAGTAAACAAGATCGTTGGATTGACTTCCCCCCCACCTAGCAGAACCAGACTGAAATTCCTAAGGAGACCTGTTAACCCCTCTGGTCTCCACAGGACATATCCTTACTCCCCAGAATGGCACAGAGAATGCCTTCCAATGCATATCTGCACCAAAATGAACTCAAAAAAGACTTCTAAATGGATATCAGTCCATTACTTAACTCCATATTATTTATGTAACCGACACATTTGATTTTAATGTTTCTAATCACTTATTGTGTATGTCTTTTTAAATAACTCTTGAATAGCTTAAGGGATCATATTCATGTTTAGTATGTGTGTGTTTGAATATTCTTGCTTGAAACGTTTCTGACCATCAGTTATTTGTCAAATGTATCATATTCTTGTTATAGGAATCATGTCCAAATTATACCCTGCAAGAGCGGGAAAATTCGGACCACGAGCTTGATAAGATAACATATGATTTATGAATGGGTGGGACAAACATCGGAACACCCTGAGAAAAGACAATATCTAATTGGTCAAGACAACATTTGAGGTGTGGCCAAAAGGCCAGTTTAAATACTCAGGACACCATCAAATTATGGTTTTAGCTTTGAGCTTGCGTTTAGCTTTTGCTATCAGTCATGCCGGCTTTTAGCCTTTGCTTTTAGTCATGCTTTGTCATCACTTTTAGCGTTCTTCGAGCGCCGTTCCAGCATGCTTCGGCCTGCACGCCTGCTACTTAGCCACGATGAGAAGAAACACCACCTAGTCTCGTCAAACTTTACTTCTGTTCTTTTACTTTAGTTTATTTTCTTTTCCGTTTGAGAGTTTCGTGTTCTGAGTTAAGTTTTGTAACGCCGTGTCTCCGAGTCTGACCTCGAGTGCCCGTCTGAAACTTCAACCAGCCCACAACTCTGCATCGTCAGCCAACGCCCAACCCACGGGCTTCCCAAGACGTCACTTCAACGACTACTGAACTTCCAGCCAATCAGAAACTTCGGGAAACCCCCTTTTCAGCGACAACAAAGGGAACCCCGTTAAAACAGGCAACGCAAGTAACCTCCAGACTCACATCTGTACTTGTGTTATCTAATATAATTTTAACCTCATTGAGGAACTCAGTGCGAGGGTTAATTAAGTGATTAATGGTTGTTCATGTCTATGCAATTTCAAGTATTACTATAAACTTGGGATTCCACATTTTCATTCTCTTAAACTCATTCTTCCCTAACTTTCTATCTTCCTGCAACTTGTGTGAATGTGTGAGTGCGTGTGCTTATGTGTTAGATTAGTTTATATGTCTTAGATTTATCTAATAAAGCCTTATTCATATTGAAAAGAGAAGTATCTTGTGTTTTGCGCTTACAAGTTAATGTCTTAAACTGACGATCTTGTTACTGTGCTAATTAATAGTGTTTTCACTATACTTTGGATATTAAAATCCAGCGCAGATTTGATGTTAAACGGCTCGTTCAGTGAATCGCTGGCCGTTTCAGTGATCAGCCGTGAAACAGTGATTCTGTTCAAATTCCCTTTAAAATCTTAAATGATTCCATTTGAGCTAAATTGAATAATGTTTCCCTTACAGTATTATGGTGGAGAATTTTGCGGGCAGTTTAATCTAAATTGTGAGCATAAACCAAGTTATTTAATATTTTCTTTTGCTGCGGATGAAAGATGAGAAGCTGAGTAGAGACGTATGTGTGTGTGACCCGTGACGTAAGCAGCGCGCGACCGCTTGAATAGAATGAACGCAGAGGAGGCTGTAACTCAAGTCCGCTTCTTCATTGTTTAACGGCAGTAAGTGAACTTAAAGTTAACGTCTGAGATCGTACAATAAGGTAGAAATTGAGTGTGTTCCTCATTTTTGTAATGGCTTGTTTATAGCTAAATTGATTTCACTGCGTGTTCCAGTGCCTCTCAAAAGCTATACTCCCGGCAGGGAATCTCAGTCACCGTTCGCTGAACGGAGATAAAATCTGTAGTAACGTTAATTCAAAGGGAAATAAATCGGTGAATAAAGAATAGTGTGTGAGCGTGTTCCTCAATCTATTTATCAAAGCCTCGTTATTCATAGCTTGATTGCCAGTGCGTGTTCCACTGCTGAATCAGATGCTATTCGACTCCCTGGGTTAATATTAGAGAATAATGTTTCCCTGTTCACCAAGTGAATGCAATCTCACTTAACACTGCGTGTGTCCGAGTGTGATGGGAGTGTTTTTAAAAGCTTGATCAAGTACATTTTATCTGTGTACCAACAGCGAAGAAATCCTGTTGTGTTTACGTGTCCAGAGAAACTGGCACGAAGATTTAGATCCGCCGAGATCACTGATTTCCCTTAACTACAGCAAGAAGCTGCTATTCGAATTAAGTTAAAGTTAAATCTATACGAACTGAGAGTTTAAGCGCCACATCGCAAAACCCAACTAAAAGCGGTGTTGTTATTTGTACAGTGTTGAAATGCACCGACATTTCATGTAACATGCTTAACTGTACTTGCAATGCAATGATTCATGTGCTAGTCCACTAGAGTTTGTTTTGGTTGCCACAGTTACGACCGTGACTTCCGGAGCAACTTTGAACTGCGCACGCGCAGCGCATCGACGCTAGTGTAAACAAACTCCACGGTGTTGCTAAGCTAACGAAACAGTTGTACATACAATTAAGACTATGCTAAAGCCACTAGCCTCAAAGGTTAGCCGTTAGCATTAACATCCAGTGTTTGAATGGTGTCTGTGTGGGCAACGCTAAAGTGATTTAACCCTTTAGACATCTCAACTAACACTTGTTGGTCTCTTTCTCTCTTTTATTTCTCTCTTTTCTCACGGTACCATCTATTGGCATTTTACTAGAAAGGGAAATACTAACTCACAATTATTAATTGTGTCATATCCAAATTTAATTGAAACATTAAATTTATTTGGAATCATTCAAATTTTCCCCTTAGATCATTTCATATGATCATTACTTCTAGTATTCTCTTTTGGGCCTAATTATTTTAGGTACGAATAAGACTTGAACTTTGAAAAGTTTAAACGTATTCTACCTAATTTATTTATTACCCATCTGAATATATTCTATTCAGACTTGTACTTATTTTATTGCGGTTTACCCCTCTTTCTTCCTGTTTTGGTTATACACTTAGCCACTATTGTTTTATTTATAGATTTTCTTCTATTTAATTTAATTTTTTTGCTTATTTTGTGCCCATTTATTACTTTTTAATTTGACCTTTTCTTACCATTTCTTTCCTTCTGTGTGTATCCTAGCTTGGGAAGGACACACCTGAGCCCTAAAAGGAGACATTGTTATCCCTCACTACGAGTTCAATAAATTAGAAAGACAACTCTCTTTCACTTAAAGTTTATTTTGGTTTGATTAGTTGTGCAGCAACTAAAACAACGCTCTCCTCGTAGTTGAGATAACCACTACTGAGACTTACCATCTCCGTCCTCTCTCTCCTTTCCTTTCCTCTTCACTTTTAACATTTGTAGGGACATGTAAGAACCATCAATCAATTCTAAGTGAATGAAATACGCAATCTTGTCAAAGAAGACGAAATCACCCTTATGAATTTGATTGTAATCAACCTCTCTTTTGTTCTTCCTAACCTCCCTACATTTGGAAACGCAATCCAAGTTTTAGCATCGTCATCCAACGATCCAACCTGAGATCAATTTAATAGAGATACGGGTTGAACAACTGTCCCCTTCGCAGCCTCGCTTGTGAGCGGTCCAACTGTAAGGTGTACGGTGTGTCAACCAATCCGTCAGACTAAGGAAAAGAGATATCAGCATTATATTGTATTCTTTTGTCTAAAACAAGAGATTTAATAATATGTTTATCTTCTTGATAACATTTAATTGGGAAAATTAATTTTCCTCATTTGAAAAACAGAAATTGTTGCTTGTCATTGAATTTGTTTTTCACCTCTTTTTCTCTTTTCCTCTTCCTCATTAGAGTGACAAAGTCTTCGCATCTCTAGTCTACTTAGACACCCTGAGAACAAACACAGTCATCACCACACTTCACTAGTGGTTCACAATCACTGACACAACCACTTAGTTGTCTCACCACACATAGGCTTTACTCCACCACAGATCTGTGTCAGTCCTCTCTTCTCCCCAGCGTGCCAACCATGCCGCAGACTTCAGATTCCCGCTCACCCACTGGGGCAAAGATGTGCACTACTTGGTACTGGAGAGGCATGACAGGACAGCCTCACCCCCAAGACATTGAACTTTTATTATTTATTATATATACCCTACTCCTGAGAATGATCCTGACCCCGTATTCATTTTGTAGTTGACGGGCACCACGTGCGCCACGCACAGACGGCAGGACGCCGGACGAGAACACCACGAGGCAGGAGTCTAAGATCCAGCTCCCGAAGCTACCGGCGCTTCAAACACCCAGTCTGAAATGACGGCAGCGACACAG
>NC_056574.1:8775379-8777036 GCF_018340385.1 Cyprinus carpio | reverse complement strand
TCGATGAAGAAACACCACCTAGTCTCGTCAAACTTTACTTCTGTTCCGCTTTACTTTGGTTTCTTTCTTTTCCGTTTGAAATTTTACGTGTTCTGAGTTAAGTTTGTAACACTTCGTGTCTCGAAAGTCTGACCTCGGTGCCCGTCCTGAAACTTCACCAGCCAAACACTCTGCATGCAGTCAGCATACGGCTCCAACCACACGGGCTTCCCAAAGGCGTCCGCTAGCGACTTCTGAACTGTAGCCAATCAGCAACCCGGAAACCCCTTTTCAGCGACAACAAGGGAACCCGTTAAACGAGCAGCATAAAGTAACCTCAGACTCACATCTGTACTGGTGTTATCTAATATAATTTTAACCTCATTGGGAACTCAGTGCGAGGGTTAATTAAGTGATTAATGGTTGTTCATGTCTATGCAATTTCACGTATTGCTGTAAACTTGGGATTCATTCTCTTAAACTCATTCTTCCCTAACTTTCTATCTTCCTGCAACTTGTGTGAATGTGTGAGTGCGTGTGCTTATGTGTTAGATTAGTTTATATGTCTTAGATTTATCTAATAAAGCCTTGTTTATATTGAAAAGAGAAGTATCTTGTGTTTTGTGCTCACAAGTTAATGTCTTAAACTGGCAGATCTTCTTACTGTGCTAATTAATAGTGTTTTCACTATACTTTGGATATTAATATCCAAGCGCTTAGTTGATGTTAAGCGGCTCGTTCAGTGAATAAGCTGGCCGTTTCAGTGATCCAGCCGTGAAACAGTGATTCTGTTCAAATTCCCTTTAAAATCTTAAATGATTCCCTTTGAGCTAAATTGACCTGTTTCCCTTACATAATCATGATAACAATAATGACCAAAATAATCATGATTATGATTTCTGCCATATTCAAGGAGCCTGAATAAAAAAGCACATTCCTAAAACTGTTATTAAATCCATCTCTCCTCTCATTTTTCTCACCTGTCTGAGGATCACTTGTATCCAGGAGCACTGGTTCTGCTGACTGAGAATAACTTCGTCCACTTTATCAGCCACCATGAAGAAGCGAGGGTAAAGCCCACGACCGAACTGACCGATGATGGAGCTGCTGGCCTCCACTTGATTCTGAAGAGCATCCAGAAAAGCCTGATGGAGGAAGAGCAAGAGGACATGAAATAAAACCCACTGTCAGAATGAGGAACAGCAGAGTTTGGAAGAGTTCAGTGAGACGCACCTTTGATCAGACCGAGCGATGGAGCCCAGATTAGCCACCAGCTCCTCATTGTTCAGCGACACCTGTGTCCTACAAATCTCAGCAGAAAACTGTTGATAAACACTGCTCTGTCGCTGCAGTGGATTTTCTTCAGGTGGACTGCAGAGAGGCCGAGTATAAGATCAGTGCAGATTAGGGTCGGAAAACTAAAACGAATAACATTTTAAAATAATTTTTATATGTAAAATGTCATTTAAATATATGCAAATATTTGACTTTTTAATTACTTGCATTTTTTTAATTAAGTACATACTGTTGAATTCAGATGTGTATAATTGCATGTAAATGATGTATGAATTAGTGCTTTAAATGTATATTTCAGTTAATTGATATATCAGGTGAAGTTGGTTGATATAATGAGCTAATTAGTTTAAAAGTTTAAAAATATCTATATGTCTAATGTAAT
>NC_056574.1:8715922-8774421 GCF_018340385.1 Cyprinus carpio | reverse complement strand
TTGTCCCAGTGCATGGTCACAATGCCGTGTCCTGTGGGCCAGGGAAGGTGCGTTTGCGGGACTCCAGCCGCCACCGGAGACGTGAGCCTGCCGGACCGCGGTCCGGTACCACCCGCAGGACATGGAGAGCGACCGCACCCGTTAATGACGGTGTCCATCAGGCCAGCAGAGAAGAAGCCATGGCCGTCCATCCCGAAGGTGACGCCGGGCCATAAGAGAAGGATGGCGGTCTTCCGCTAAGAAGGAGCTGCGGCCACCTCTACGCCCACCGGACCCAAGAGGGGAGCGCGTTTGCGGCCACCCGGATCTCCGCCCCTTTACCTGGGACCATTCCCTCCGTGAAACAGCTGCCAGACCACCCGACATGTCAGCACGAGGACACCAGGATTACCTGTTGTTTGGGACAATAGATAGCCCACTCCTCCCCTTTTGGACACTTTATTCCCTCTTTTGGTTTATTTTCTGTAAATAAAAAAACCTCTCCGAGGCCTGACGCCACGCCCACTGTGTCTGTCGTTGGCTCCTCCCGTCACAATACTTAAAATTTATACTTAATACTTAATTTTTTATATATGTGCAATTTTCCGTTTAATGCGAAAATTATTTAAAATATGTACAAATTAGTGCTTTAAATATATATTTCAGTATTCATTTTGTAGATACATTATGTTTAAAAAAAAATAATAAAAAATAATCAACAAAACCAACATACATATATATAACTAAAATTAAGTTTTAAAAAATAAATAAATAAAGTAACACACATTCATCCACCTTATATAATGAATAAGACTGTAAGCATAAGACTGTAAGATATGACGGCAAAAATAAAAAAATAAAAAGCCCCTGCACAATTAAACTAAATGCAAAGACACAATTAAAGTGAGATGTGAAAATGGATGAAGTGTCAATTGCAGCATTATATTTAAATCTGTAGATGGTTGATTATTTGTATGACTGAAATGTCTGAAAAAACTTTGCAATTACACAAATTGCCAACAGAAAAGCTATTCTTCATTTTTTTCCCTTTCAACGCTATTGGTCTTGATAATTTAATTAAAGTGACGGTAACAGAACACAAGTAGCCTGAAAAAAGTAGCATTAATAGCTGTTTAATCTGATTCTGATGCATGATTCTGTTCTTGAGCCCCTCACAGAGCCGTGATGCAGGAGTTGTGTGTGTTGAAGGTACCTGGATGGTGAAGGTGTCTTTGGCAGCATCTGTCTGCAGGTGGATCTCCACTGGTGCTGGATCTCCTCCTGCTGTGATCATCTTGTGCTGCAGTTTCCCCAGCGCATCGCTGCTGTTTGAGAGGAGCTCTCGGATGAACATCTAACAGAGCAGATGTGTCTCAGAAAACACTGACCGTCAGATTGAGCTACAGACTGATCAATATATTTATATAGATATTTCTGGGGTTGTTTTCTAGTTATAAATCAGGATCCTATCTGTAAAATGTCAAATATATCTACAAGTTTAAAACTACACCAAAAATACAAAAATTATACAACTTAAACCCAATAAATATACACTTATTTCAATAATATTTCATAAAAAAAATCTACAGGGTGGATAATATATTGAAGATACATAATACATAGTTGTGGCCTAATGGTTAGAGAGTTGGACTTGTAACCCAAAGGTTGCAGGTTCGAGTCTCGGTGCTGGCAGGAGTTGTAGGTGGGTGGGGAGTGAATGAACAGTGCTCTCTTCCACCCTCAATACCCATGGCTGAAGTGCCCTTGAGCAAGGCACGGAACCCCCAGTTGCTCCCCGGGCACTGGATATAGCTGCCCACTGCTCCGGGTGTGTGTTCACGGTGTGTTCACTTCTCACAGCTGTGTGTGTGCACTTGGATGGGTTAAATACAGAGCACCAATTCTGAGTATGAAAGTTCATACTTGGCAAATGTCACGACTTTCACTTTCAATTAAATCAAATAATCAGCCTGAAAAATGCATTGGTTAATCACTCGATTGAGTCGTGTAGGTTTGTAGGATCATACAGTCTTGAATTCCTCAAGAGAACTGATCAAACATGACAGCATTACATCTGTTTATGTTCATTTATCACCTCTTTCTCAGAATACAGTGATCTGGACACAATATCCAGCAGTTTCTTCATCTCTGCTTGGAACTCATGTTTGGAGTAGCATCCTTATTTAAACAAACACAAACAACAAGAGTTTAAACATACTTGAAATGTTAATATACTATAGTATATAATATAACTTAAGTTCCCTTTCAGTCGGTCACGTTCGACATTACGAATGGGATCTCGCCCGAGAGCCCAATCACCTTCGAGTGGTACAAAACGAGCCAATGGTGCACAAAGTACCTTGGTCTGCGGGATTTGCATCGCGAGCTCCGCCCCGCAGAGCGGGTATATAAGGAGCAACGCGAGCAACTTGCATTCAAGCTTTCGCTAAGGAGCCGAGCACATCACTTGCTGCTATCACCGGAGTGTTACAAGCAAGAGCTGGTGTTGGTGTGACGGCGCGATTCAGTGGTTCGTCTGGGTTTCCTGCGACAGCTCCCGCGTTCCCCTGAGCGCTTCAACACCTCTGAAAGAGCAAAATTTCTTTCACAAAAGAGATACGGGCTGATTTGCGTCTTTTTAAAGATGTCATTTCGCCCGTGTGTTTCTGGGTGCGGTCGATACATCGCTCCTCGTGACGGTCACGATCGCTGTGTCACGTGTCTGGGCTTCCAGCACGCTGAGACTGCATTCGTGGATGGCTCATGTTCTCATTGCGGGGACATGACCATCTCGGCGTTGAGATCGAGACTCGATTACCTTAAAAGGTATAGAGTCCCCTCTGCCACACCCCGTTCTAGCTCTTCTTCTCGTAAGAGGGCTACTTCGGCTGGTGGCCAGGGTGATCTGAGGGTTACTGTGTGGGCTTTCCCGACGAGCCAACCTCCTCGGACCACACCCCCCTCACATACGCCGCAGCCGGTTGAGTTTCCGGATGAGTTTGCTGGACCCTCTCAGGCTCCTGACATCTCATTCGGGACTCGCGAAGAGGACCGTATGTCGATCGCCGCATCACAAGGCGGGCTTGAGTCCTCGGGAGATGAGGGTTCGGCTGCTTGCCTCCCTCGGGAGTGCCAGCGTTGTCCGAGTCCGATCCCGAGCGTACGGCCGTGCTTTCCCCAGCAGCGGAGAGCATCGGGCTTGAGTGGAATCCTCCGCCCTGTCCCGAGCGCTCGAGGCTGGATGATTGGTTCCTGGGGGCTGCTCATGCGGATCGCCAGCACACCCCTCTGGTTCCTTTCTTCCCGGAAGTGCACCAGGAAGTAACCAGTTCATGGAAGGCACCTTTAACTGCCCGAAACCGTTCTGATACTTCCTCCGCCTTCACTGCCCTCGATGGCGGGGCGGCCAAGGGGTATGCTGGGATTTCCCCGGTGGAGCGTTCTGTTGTGATGCAACTGTGTCCACAGAGCGCCTCCGCTTGGAGTGGTGGTCCCAAGCTGCCCTCCAAGGCCTGTAAGTTCTCATCCACGCTTGTGGCCAAGGCTTACAGAGCTGCGGGCCAGGCCGCTTCTGCTTTGCATGCCATGGCCTCACTTCAGGTCTATCAGGCCAAGCTGCTCCGGCAGCTGCACGAGGGCAGTGCTGACCCAGGGGTTTTGCAGGAGGTGCGCACTGCTACCGACCTCGCTCTCCGGGCGACGAAGGTCACTGCGCGCTCCTTGGGTCAGGTGATGTCCACTTTGGTGGTCCAGGAGCGCCACCTATGGCTGAACCTGGCAGACATGAGGGAGTCTGATCAGGCTCAGCTCCTCAACTCCCCGGTCTCCCAGGATGGCCTCTTCGGCAACGCGGTAGAGAGCTTTGCCCAGCAGTTCTCTGCTGCCCAGAAGCAGTCTGAGGCCATCAGACACATCCTGCCCCGGCGGCCCACTGCTGCCTTCACCCCGCCGCCGGCGCAGCCGCCGCAGCCTGCTCGTCGCCGAGGGGCGCCCCCCTGCGGCCTCCCCCACTCCTGCTCGGCCACAGCAGCAGCCTTCAACCCGGCCGCAGCGAGGAGATGGCCGCAGAAGGGCAGCGCAACCCGTCTCTGCCCCTAAGCCTGCCAAACGCCAGGCCAAGCGGCGTTCCTGGGACGGGCGACCCGGAGTTGGAGACGTCAGCTCGTCAGGAGATGGTAGCAGGACCACTTCTTCCCCCGGAGGAGGGCCGGGGGAGAATCCTTTGTTCTCATTTTCATTTTGTTCCGCCACTGGCCCTGTGGCCGGTGGTACCCAAATCTTCACTAAAAGAGCTGTTTCCTCTACCTCCGGGTCCCAAGAGGCCACGAACGACAGTTGGCGACGTGCTTCCTCGCCGCTCTCGTTCTCCTCTCCCCTTGCCAGTTTTCATGCAAAGCCGGCTCGAGAACACTTCGCCTTCTCATGCCCTCTTTGCTACTTGGAGTCAGACGAGTGCCCGCACTCCGCCCCCGCTAAGGGACGCTATGCCTCCCACACCGGGGCTGTCTGCTCCACCACGCTGCCCCACCGTGGGTACGCCTGTAGTCCCCATTTCTGGGTTTCTGGGAGCCTGGCTAGAGCTCCCCAGGCCTTCCCGCTGGCTCATCCGGACGCTCAGGCTAGGCTACGCGATTCAGTTCGCCCGGCGTCCCCCCAGGTTTCGGGGTGTCCGCGCGATGATGGTGGGCAAAGATGCCCCTGTCATACGCGCGGAGGTCGCGACCCTGCTGGCAAAGGGCGCAATAGAGCCGGTCCCTCCAGCCGACATGAAGTCCGGCTTTTACAGCCCTTACTTCATAGTACCCAAGAAGACAGGTGGGTTGCGGCCAATCCTGGACTTGCGTGCTTTGAACCGAGCTCTGCACAGACTCCCGTTCAAGATGCTAACACCCAAGCGCATTTTCGAATGCATTCGTCCGATGGATTGGTTTGCAGCGATCGACCTGAAGGACGCATACTTTCATGTCTCCATTCTTCCTCGACACAGACCGTTTCTTCGGTTTGCTTTCGAGGGGCAGGCCTATCAGTACAAGGTTCTCCCATTCGGGTTGGCCCTGTCTCCCCGCGTCTTTACGAAGGTTGTGGAGGGAGCCCTGGCTCCTCTCAGGGAACAAGGTGTCCGTATCCTCAACTACCTCAACGACTGGCTGATCCTAGCTCACTCTCGAGAACGGTTGTGCGAGCACACGGATCTGGTGCTCAGACACCTTGCCCGACTGGGTCTTCAGGTCAACTGGGAAAAGAGCAAGCTCTCCCCTGTGCAGAGGATCTCTTTTCTCGGTATGGAAATAGACTCGGTCGCCATGTTCGCGCAGCTTACAATCGAGCGCGCGCAGTCACTGCTGAATTGCCTGAGACAATTTGAGGGCAAGAGAGCGGTTCCACTGAAACTGTTTCAGAGGCTCCTGGGGCATATGGCGTCCGCGGCGGCAGTCATACCGCTCGGGTTACTCCATATGAGACCGCTTCAGCACTGGCTTCACGACCGAGTCCCGAGATGGGCATGGCAACAGGGCACGCTCCAAGTGACCATCACTCCGGCCTGCCGCCGAAACTTCACCCCGTGGTTGGACCCCTTGTTTCTATGGGCCGGCGTGCCCCTAGAACCGGTGTCCAGACATGTTGTTGTGTCAATAGATGCCTCTGCCACGGGCTGGGGTGCCATGTGCAACGGGCATGCTGCATCGGGCTCCTGGACAGGACCCCGACTTCAGTGGCATGTCAATTGCCTCGAGTTGCTAGCAGTACGTCTTGCTCTGCACCGCTTCAGGGCCCTGCTGAAGGACAAGCACGTTCTGGTCCGTACGGACAACACTGCTCTCACGGCAGCAGTCTCGCCCCGGGGAATGGAGACTCCACCCCCAGTCAGTTCAGCTGATTTGGGAACACTTCGGAGATGCTCAGGTAGACCTGTTTGCCTCTCCAGAAAATTCCCACTGCCAGTTGTTTTACTCCCTGACCGAGGGCACCCTCGGCACGGACGCCCTGGCACACAGCTGGCCGCTGGGCCTGTGCAAGTATGCGTTTCCCCAGTGAGCCTTCTTGCACAGACGTTGTGCAAGATCAGGGAGGACGAGGAGCAGGTCCTCATGGTTGCGCCTTTTTGGTCAGGCCGGACCTGGTTCCCCGAACTTGTACTCCTCGCGACAGCCCCTCCCTGGCCAATTCCTCTGAGGAAGGACCTTCTTTCTCAGAGACGGGGCACCCTCTGGCACCCACGTCCCGATCTGTGGAACCTTCACGGAAGGTTTAGGTACCTTGCCACCACAGGTGCTAGCTACCATCACTTCAGCTAGAGCCATGTCCACCAGACACGCCTATGCTTTGAAGTGGAACCTCTTCGTCACTTGGTGTTCTTCACGACGTGAGGACCCCTGGAAATGTCCGATTGGGTCAGTGCTTTCCTTTCTTCAGGAGGGGTTGGAACGAAGGCTGTCTCCATCCACCCTCAAGGTCTATGTGGCCGCCATTTCGGCTCACCATGACCCTGTTGAAGGTAAGTCTCTTGGGAGGCACGATCTGATCATCAGGTTCCTGAGAGGAGCAAGGAGGCTCAATCCGCCTCGCCCTCAGCAAGTCCCCTCTTGGAACCTCGCAGTGGTTCTATCAGCACTGCAGAGAGCTCCCTTCGAACCCTTGCTCTCAGTAGAGCTAAAGTTTTTATCTTTGAAAACTGTGCTCCTGACGGCTTTGGCTTCGGTGAAGAGGGTCAGGGACCTGCAGGCATTTTCAGTTGACGAAGCGTGCCTGGAATTCGGGCCGGCTAACTCTCACGTTATCTTGAGACCCTGGCCTGGGTATGTGCCCAAAGTTCCCACCACTCCTTTTAGGGATCAGGTGGTGAACTTGCAAGCGCTGCCCCTGGAGGAGGCAGACCCAGCCTTGGCGCTGCTCTGTCCAGTACGTGCGCTCCGCACCTACGTGGACAGAACTCGGTGCCTTAGGACCTCAGACCAGCTCTTTGTCTGTTACGGAGGCCAGCAGAAGGGAAAGGCTGTCTCCAAGCAGAGGTTATCCCACTGGATAGTGGATGCCATTGTCCTGACTTATCAGGCTCAAGACCTGCCATGCCCCCTAGGGGTGAGAGCTCACTCAACTAGGAGCATAGCTTCCTCCTGGGTGCTGGCGCATGGCGCCTCGCTAGCAGACATCTGTAGAGCTGCGGGCTGGGCGACACCTAACACATTCGCGAGATTTTATAATCTCCGTGTAGAGCCCGTGTCCTCCCGGGTACTCGCCCCCTTCGGGCCAGTAAGGACCTGCTTGGTGTCAATCCGCTTGCTGCGCCATTCCACTCCACGGACTGGATGCGTGCGCTATTCCCCTCAGGTGAGTTCCTCAGTCAGAACCCTGGGTTCCTCCAGCACTGCTGATGTCCAACACTTGCGTACATGCCCTTTGGTCAGCCCTGTGTGGGACTAGGTACCTCCATGTGTTGTGATTCCCCTTTTCTGGGTAATCCCACGTGTGTATGTCCACAGTAAGTCTCTCCGCAGCATGTGTCTTTCCCTTGGCAAGCCCTTGCCAGCTCTGTCGTTGAAAATTCCACCCTGCGGGCTGGGTACCTCAGAGTTCTTATGTATCACCACCTTGGTAGATACCTGCCTTCTGTAAGTCCTCCCACGGGCAGGCAGCCTGCTAGCATACGTCCAGCTGGAATATGCTACCCAGTGTATTCTGTGTGAGCTATAGGCCCTCACTCGTGCTGGCCTCACGACAGGGTGCTATCACTCACAAGGGTCACTGGAAGACAGCCATGTGGCGTTTTGTAAGGGACCCCATTCGTAACGTCGAACGTGACCGACTGAAAGGGAACGTCATGGTTACGTATGTAACCCTCATTCCCTGAAGGAGGGAACGGAGACGTTATGTCCCCTTGCCACATCGCTGTTCCGCTGAATGGCCGGGTCACTGGCTCGGCTCCTCAGCAGAGACTTGAATGCGAGTTGCTCGCGTTAATCCTTATATACCCGCTCTGCGGGGCGGAGCTCGCGATACAAATCCTGCAGACCAAGGTACTTTGTGTACCATTGGCTCGTTTTCTACCACTCTAAGGTGATTGGGCTCTCGGGCGAGATCCCATTCGTAACGTCTCCGTACCCTCCTTCAGGGAACGAGGTACATAAGTAACAAAAACACTTCTCACACACTAAAACACAAAAATTTACAATATCAAAATTTTTTAAAATTTCTTCAACAAGAATACAACAACTCCACACTCTTTATTTATTTTTTTTTATAAAAAACAAAAAACAAAACAAAACTTTAATATTGTCGAATATTATTGTAATTTTAAAATGTGAAAGCTGAATTTTTAGCAACATTACTCCAGTCTTCAGTGTCACACGATCCTTCAGAAATCATTCTGATGCTGATTTTCTGCTATCAATGTTGAAAACAATCATACTGTTTTTAGGATTCTTTGATGAATAGAAAGGAACCACAGTTGTTGAAATGTAAATCTTCACTTTTGATCAGTATAATGCTCCTCAAACATGAGTGTATCTTGACTGTTCTGGTGTCTCTGATGAAGCTGTGGAGCTCTCTGCTCTCAGTCTGTTGTGTGCTGTAGGAGCGATGAGACACTGACAGCAGCACAGCTGGAGCTCCACAGTCTACAGGTCTGCTGTCTGACATTACTATCAACTGATGAAGAAAACACCACTGATGCTGAACTGAACTGTTTACTGACCAAACAGAGGGGTCTGTTACTGTATATGCTCGCTAGTCTTCATATCTGCATACGCAGGTAAATATGGAGATTATTTACTGAGACTGATCACATATATTGAACACAACTGAGCTATAGACTTATTCTGCACAAATCCTGTTTATTTTGTCAATGAGACAAATACACATTTTTAACCGAAAAGCCTGTGTTTATTTGATTAAAATCATTCTTCCTCTGTTATGATATTTCATCATGCTGCTGTGTTCTGATTCGCTGATCATATTATTTAACAGCTCATTCATATGCTATTAAACAAGTTAAACATGTACCTCCAGTGAATGTTCTTTTCCAGACCCCTCTGCTGGATGATAACAGCCTGACATGAGCCCGCTGACACACATTCAGAGAGTATCTGAGTAAACTTAATGATCGGATCATTTCTGCTTCTGCTGTAGTTTGAACTAGAGAAGACTGGAAACTACGGAGTGACAGGCGTACAGTGACTGAAAGGACCCTGCGGTCGCTCACTGAGCAGTTCGATACATGCATGTGTAAAATGTTTAATGCAATTTCTTGAGCGGCTTTTGGAGAAAAAAAAATATTTTTTTTTTTTTTGTGTTTGGTTTTATTTTGATTAATTACATTATAATTGCAAAATATTTTATACAAAAATGTAGATTCCTTAAACCCCTCCTCTGTTGATCATATTTAGATTTTTTTTAAATATCAAACCCCCTATATATATACAGTACAGGTCAAATGTTTGGAAACATTACTATTTTTAATGTTTTTGAAAGAAGTTTCTTCTGCTCATCAAGCCTGCATTTATTTGATCAAAAATACAGAAAAAAATTTAATATTGTGATATATTATTACAATTTAAAATAATTGTTTTTAAATTTATTATACTTTAAAATTATCATTTATTTCTGTGATGCAAAGCTGAATTTTTAGGATCATTATCACATGATCCTCTAGAAATCATTCTAATATGATGATTCATTATCAAAGTTGGAAACAGTTCTGCTGCTTCATATTTTTTCAGAACATGTGATACTTTTTTTAGGATACGTTGATGAATAAAAAGTAAAAAAAAAAAAGAAGCTATGTTTTTAAAATATAAATATTTTGTAATAACAATATACACTACTGGTCAGTAATTTGGGATCAGTAATTTTTTTTTTCTTTCTTTTTTTTAAATAAAATCAACACTTTTATTCAGCAAGGATGTGTTAAATTGATAAAAAGTAATAGTAAAGAAAATATATTATTAGAATATATATTATTAGATTTTTTTATTATTTAGAATAAATGCAGTTCTTTTTAACCTTTTATTCATCAAATATATTAGACAGCAGAACTGTTTCCAACACTCATAATAAATACGGAATATTAGAATGATTTCTAAATGATCATGTGATAGACGTGACACTGAAGGCTGGAGTAATGATGCTGAAAATTCAGCTTTGCATCACAGGAATAAATTATTTTTTTTAAAGTATATTCAAATAGAAAACTATTATTTTAAGTTGTAATAACATTTCACAATATTACTGTTTTTTTCTGTATTTTTGATCAAATAAATGCAGGCTTGAGAAGAGACTTCTTTCAAAAACATTAAAAATAGTAATGTTTCCAAACTTTTGACCTGTACTGTATATTGTATATATATGAATACTATAATGAAGTCAAAATGCAATAAAACGGTTTGATGTTGTAATATCGTTTATTGTAGAAATGATTTTGAGCCATTTCTAGTTTTTTACTTTCTTCTTCTGTATCTGTCTTGATTTGATCTGGTTCTGTTGCTGACCCTTCCATGTCACTTAATTGTTGAAAAGTGACTTTGAATTTGTGCCATTTTGTTGTAATATTTTTTATTTATTATTAAATTAAATAGGAAAATGTGAATCCTCTACATACTAGACAAATGTAACTTGTAGTAAATTATTTACTCTTAATGAAAAACTGACTAGTGATCTTGGAGTTTTGTAGTAAAGAGCAATTTAAAATCTATTGGCTTTCCGTCAAACTGATTGTAAAGATCACAGCGCTCCGCAGAAGCCAGTAATAATCCTACAGTTAAAGCCTGAGACACTCCTCACGAACAGAGACTGGTTTCAGCAGCTGGAGGAGGATTAGGACGTGTCTTTGTCAACAGGTAGATTGTGAAAGTGAACCTGTCGCTGTAATGTTCTCCTTTCAATCTTTAATAACTCTCATATCAACATTTTGTTAATATCAAATAATCATATAAATAATTTATTCAGAAACTCCTGTGAACACAGAAGTGCTCAGCTGAAGGTAAGTCAAGAACCAACCGAAAAACACATTTACCTGAACAAGTGTCTGTGTGACTTCAGATGCACTTTTTTTGTCTTGCGCGTGTAATCATACACTTACAGTTCGGGTGCTGAGAGCAGTCAAAATGCATGTAAAGAAGCTGTCATACACACGTTTCCTTTATACTTTTGCTTATTTTAACTAATTTTAAATTTTTAGTTTTTAAATACTTTATTTTTGTACATAAATTTATTTTTTTACATAAACGTTTGTGTGTGTTGTAAATACATAAGCTTATTCTAAATCATATTTATTATTCAGAGTGACCCTTACTAAATGTTTCATTTTCAAGGCATTTTACTGTATAGTTTTGGAAAAACTAAAAGCAAAATCACTCAAAACTTGTTGCACTAGTACTTTGTCCCATATATCCAACTGTGAAAGTGTTCCTTATAAAGCTCATTCTTTCAAATCATTTATGTATTCAGAGTTACCCTGACTATCACTGTATTCATTTTCAAGGCATTTTACTGTATAGTTTTGGAGAAAACTAAAAGCAAAATCACCCAAAACAACAAAATGCATCCGAGTAATTACACAGTCCCATTTTCCAAAACTCATAAAAAGGGTTCCTTTATAGGTTAGCTCATTCTGTCAATAGATATGTATTCAGAGTGACCCTGACTATCACTGTATTCATTTTCAAGGCATTTTACTTTATAGTTTTGGAGACAACTAAAAGCAAAATCACCCAAAACATCAAACTCCATTGTTGCACTTGCACTTTGTCCTATATTCCAACACTTTATAGGTTAGCTCATTCTTTCAATACATAATTATTCAAATTCACACATATTAACACTTACAAAAAACTATAACTTAAAAAAACTTTATTCTGGAAAATGGGATATGAGTGCAACAATACACTCTATAAAAACATTTTTGAAGTGAGTTTGCGTTTTCTCGAAACTGTAAAGTAAAATGACATGAAAATTAATACAGTAATAGTCAGGGTCACTGTGAACAGAAATCAATGAAAGAATGAGCAAACCTATAAAGGAAAGAATTTTATGAGTGTTTGAAAATGGAACGTGATGTAATAGTGCAAAGGTGCACATAGATACTTGGGGTGAATTTGCCATTAATTTAATCCCTGACAATTTTCGAGCGACAGCTGATAACTCATCTCTTTCAAAACTACTTGGCCTTATCGTAAAAAACAAAAACAAAAACAAAAAAAACATCTCTTTATTTATTTCTTCTTTTCTATCTTGTACTTATTTGAACAATGTCTAAAACTTGGTATTACAAACACTTTCTGTGTCTGTTTGCCTCTTTAAGAAGAATCACTTTATGTATCCCCCAATTGTCGCTTTGGATAAAAGCAACTGCAAAATGACTAAATCTAAATGTAAATGTTTTTTTGTTAAATAATAATAATAATAATAAAGTAATAGTCAGCGTGTCACGATCGTCAGCTGGAGTGCCCTTGAACTCCAGTAGAGGGCACTCCACTCAGGCATTTTGTGTCCATTCCCATTTCCCACTCCATTTCCCAGAATCCCATGCTTAGGGCTAATCACCACCAGGTGTTCCCCATTACCACTTCCCTATATATACTGTGTTTGGACTCTCAATAATTGCGAAGTCTTGTTTAGTTCTGTCTGGCATTTCCGAGTGGTTTCCCTGTGTTTGAGCTTGGATTGTTTATACCGATTGTGATTCTCTGCTGCCTGCCCCGACCTCTGCTTGTTTCTGTTTCTGATTTTGGATATCCCCTGACGTACCTGACGCTGTTTTCTGATCTCTGCCTGTTTGACCATTCTTGATAATAAACTACTGCATATGGATCCGAACGTTTCTGACTCCATGTTACAGAAGACTTCGCCAAACCAGGATCCAGCAGCCTTTGGGAGTACAGTAGGTGGCCATGCAAAGCGTTGGTTCTACCGCCGCTCGTACCGCCGCCGCGGCGTCTGCAAAGTGCATTTGCAGCTTTTGACCGCTGAGTGGCGCCTCTAATCACAAGTTTTCAAACAAGCGCATCAAAGCACATTTTCGCAAATAGACGTCAGCTTTGCCTCACCGAAGTGTTATATTTTGACTGCAGTCGGGGAAAATGAAAGAAAAAATATTTAATATTCACAGATGAAAGTTTAGTCCCTATGAAGATATGTGCGTTTCTTAGAACGAATTCAATCAAGATAAATATCAAGCCTATGAGCCTGTGCTTATATTTTCTCTACACCATATTTTAGATTAGACACATTTAAACAGTGTGCAGTATTATTTATATAATATGAATTATGTGTTATATTATAAAAAGAAAATGTGGTTTACTTTGCATCGGAGCATTAAAAGTGGTAGCCTATTGTGAGGTAGGCTTGCGTGTTTTATAAATTATTTTCTTTATTTTAGTAAAACGTGAGGCACTGTATAATTTACTTCCATTATTTAGGCCTAATTAAAACAAGAAACGAATAAATTAAACCTGCACGATTTAACTAAATCACTGAAACTCTACAGAATGGATGGATTAATAAAAAACGTCCTCACTTATCAACAAAGTGCACACGATGTAAAAAAAAAAAAAAAAAAAGAGAGCTTCATTAATTGACAACTTCAGTGATTTTAAATGGAGTCTTCTTTACTTGCTTTCATATAATTTAAGTAAAGTAAAAATAAATAAAATAAATTGCAGCCGCATTTAAATGCAGGTTTGTATAATATTCCGTAAAATATCAGTGCAAGATTTGCTCTGCGCATGATGCTGAGTGCACGTGAAGCATTTATTCTTATTTGTCTGCATATTTTATCTTCATTACAAATCTTGTTTGGTTTTATTTTGGATAACTGCATGTAAAAAAAATTATTTACTTTGTAATGCATATGCAAAATGTGAATTATTATTCATATTCAAGTGTGGGCACAAAAAAAACTCACCCTCACGCAACACATTTATACAAACTTTATTTCACGTGAATTATAAATATATCTACATAAAGCTTGAAATGACTTTTAAACGAAACAACTCAAAACACATACATGAGAAATATATCTACAGAAATCTTGAAATGACTTTTAAACGAATCAATTCAAAATGAAAGCATTATGTAATCTGTGAAGGTTGCATTTCTCTTTAAATGCGCGTTCATGTGGAGAGAGTCAGCACGTGAATTTCATCTTGCAGCCTACAAGAAAAACATTTGTTTATTAATAAATAATTAAAATGTCTCCTTTTCATAATTATTAGGCTACTTCTGCCTGTGCTTTGTGACAAACTAATATTCCACGCTCAAGAACATGCCATTAAGTTTAAGGCTGGATTAGTTGTAAATTTATTATAAACCTGCGATTACTAATAATAATGAACGACTATAACTAGAAAAATCTTACGTGGGAAGCAGACCTATTAAATACCGTCTAGACATCTCTGTTAAAGTTTTCAATGCATTTTATACGCGTTTGCATAAATTCTTCTTTCAGAACAGTCTGTAATGGAGAGATGCCTTAACACTGATTTTTCCTCTGAAACACAAAAACGAAAGTTGGAATAAGATAATTTTATGTTTTGAGAATGATTGGGCTCAACCCTCCCTGCGCATTTGAGACACGCTGCCCGAGCAGAGTATGAGCGGAACGGAGTGATTCTGACTGGGGCTAGGAGCGGATTTTTTAAAAGTCGGAGCGTCGTGGTTTTCAAAGCCCGTAATATACAATGCCATATTTAGCAATAAGTCACATGATAAACATATTTAGCTATAGCTTGATACACATAATCTCTCCGGGTCAGAAGATTATAATGACGGCAATAGTCGAGCGGAATGGTACAGGCTAGTTCTCAAGGAGTTTATATCTTCGTTTTACTGATTATTTTCGGGTTAAAGCATGATTTAAACAGATACAGCACATCACACGTAATCGCTGTCGCAATAATGCATTCAAACAAATGTAATTTACAGTACTTCATCTGTATCTGATTTGAATGAGCAGAAATCTGTAAGAAATGCATCGATCTGTATGATAAAATAACCGAAAATGTACTGTTATTTTCAATACAAACTAAATTTGCACAGCAGAAAGCAGCAATTATACCTTTTAATGCCGACAATTTTATTAGTTTGGCTTTTGGTAGGAAAAAAAGTTTGCACACAATAGCCTAATCCCCTTTGAAACTCTCCTGTAATTTAATTTATTTATTTTTATTTTATTTTTATAAGCTATTATGAACATAACATTTCAACTTTAGCCACGGAGTGAAGGCGGAGCAGTGTTTCTGGTATCACAGCGGAGCTTAGTGATTATTAAATGCTAGGAGCGGGGAGGATTGTTGATGCTCCACTCTGCTCACATACTGGCCTACTGTACTGCCGAGTGAGAGAGATGTTTCGAGTCGGAGTCACAAGACCGTCCGGTGTAGACACAGTTAGACCGTGTCTTGCTATATTTACAAATAATTGATATAAGAAATAAAAATAAATACATAACCTAAACCAGCGGCCTAACGAAATGAAAATATAGACTAGAAAATTGATTTAGGCCTACACTTGGTCTGTCCTCCGTCCATGACTCACTGCGGAGTTGCCAGTTTTAATCTAACCAGCTCTTAACGCCGAGTGGATGGTTAGATGCATGATGGGCTAGCAGGGCCGTGGGAAGAGGTTTTAAGTTGGGGGTGCTGTAGTGGGAGGTGCATTTTTTCCGTGTCAGGTGGACACCTCTTAATAATGTCTAAGTCTAATAACAAAGTAAACACACACTATTTTTTTAAGGCAACCGTTATTTAGAATGTCACTTTATGGTTTCCATCGTGACGCGTCATTGCTTGTCACGTGACACACCGCAACAACAACAGAGCTGAATGAATGATGATCTGCTTTTATGTCATTTTTCCTTTTATTCAAAATATTCACAAATTTGTTAGATATGACATGAAATATCTGATATTCCGATTGTCAAATATATGCAGTGGAAGTGTTTAAAAACACCTTTATAACGATCGCGTTAGTTGAGCTGAATGCGCGACGGCATCTTCGAAATACATAAAAGTACAGTTCAGAGAATCGGATCTGTTTGATTTACAACACGTGAATTCATCCACTTCTCCCGAAATACATAAAAGTAAGTGGCTGGTGAACTGGGAAAAGAATATATAAAACTTTAAAGTTACTTACACATGTGTATCTGATATGAATAAAACAACGTGTCTAATTATAAGATTATTATTGCCTCTTCCTTTGACATCACATCAGTGTGTATTTTACAAACTCTAAATGTATTGTTTTTTTAGTACTTATATGTCTGAAACCTAAAATAAACATTATGTGGTTGAAAACACTGAAAAGTTGTGATATATGACAGCTCTGAACCATGCTCTGAACGCGCCTCTCTCTGGCTCAGCGCCAGCCAACACCTGAAAGCACATTTAAATTTAGCAGTTGATCACGTCATGCACTGGGACCAGCCTAGACTGATCAAACCGGTGTGATCGTACGTACGTGCGAAAGGGTCAATAATTATTAGTTGTGCTCAAAACCTCCTCGTGCATAAACTTCTTAGGTTAATAACAAACAGGAGATTTAAAAAATGTTTTAATACGTTTATGTATTTATTTTTTTGCATCTGTCAGAGAGTGCTGTAATGTCTGCATTTTCCACGGGCCATGTGGGCTAGTATTAAAATATAATATATTGTTATGTTAAAACTTGTTTTGAACAATTTCTTTGTCATTTGAATATTGATTTTAAGTAGGGAGGCAAAAAAAAAAAAAATCGATTTTAAATTATAAAAAAAAAAATCGCCCAGCCCTAATGTAACAGTTGTTTGTTTGTTGTTTGTTTTGTAGTTTTTTTTTTTTTGTTTTGTTTTTTAAGTTAAGGCAACTTCCTCTGAAATTAAGTTATAATAACTAATAAACTTTATCGCGCTATACAGTAGTCAACATTTGAAGTGGATCAAACCTTTCTTTAAAGTTGTCCTAAAACCTGTTCTGCAAGTTTGAAACCCTCATAAGACTGTCCATATGAAAGAGCAAGAAATTCACACCTTTATCTCGACCCCCACAAGCTATACAGAACTACCCCCCAACCCCCTCCAGCTGAACTGAACTCGGTCTGTTTTTTGGCTGAGGAGCGGTGTGTTGTCATGTTACTGGGCTGAAACATGCCTGCACTCACAGCAGCCCTACTCTTTTTATTCATTATTTTCCCGCAGCCCATATTATTATTATCACTAGACCAAAATAATAACAAAATTATCAATTGATAATTAATCATTATTTTTGCAAAAATCATTGTTGTTATTGCGGAAGGCTTTAAGAC
The DNA here is from genome assembly GCF_018340385.1 of Cyprinus carpio. Taxonomy (NCBI): domain Eukaryota; kingdom Metazoa; phylum Chordata; class Actinopteri; order Cypriniformes; family Cyprinidae; genus Cyprinus; species Cyprinus carpio. Next base: position 8,757,168 of record NC_056574.1, on the reverse strand, counting down.
CAAGCGGAATCCTCCGTAAGCTACTCCCACTTAACAGCGCGCGGGACTCGCGCAAACTGACCCAACATTTGGCAAGGCAGGAAAATATTCAGTCTGCCTGACGGAAGACGTATTTCATTGTAAGTTAATGTTGTTAAATAGAGAGTAAAATAAAATAAAAAACCTAGAGTAGGCTATTCTTAAACTTGAAGCTCATTATATTGAAGTACAAATCCAAACACCAGAAGCAACCTACACTCTCAGTGTTCTTTCACTGAAAAGTATATGCATTTTATTTATTTATTCACAGGCTATATGGTTGAAATAGTAATATTTTAGTTGAAAACTTTAAGTGCCATTGTTTAAAAAAATGCATCAAATGTTTTAATAGATCTTCAGTTGTCATGCTTTAAAATCCCATGCCATTTGTAATTTCACTGTATTTTCACCTCCTAAATTACTACCCCATTTCTATAATGGTAAAATTTATTCAGACCGATGGCATTTTTTTATGACATTATTTATTTTTATTTTTATAGGAATAGGCTAATTGTAGCCTACATAAATGGATGAATCAAAACAAATAACTTTTTAACTGCAGGCAGATATAGGCCTATATTATTGTACTTTACAAATATTTGGATCGTCCCTTATTTTATTAAAGAATAAATACTTATTTTCTTCAAGAATAAACATTATAAATAAATAAAGAACCTCTATTAGCCCTTATTTGTTAGGTTGTAGGATATATGCGAGCGATTAATAGATTTAAAAAAGTTTGTAACGGTAAAATGTCACAGTGCATGTTAAATAGCCTAAATGAACTTGTATCTTGTATAGTATCCGAAGACTTGATTGCATGTTAGCATAAAACTAACAATATAATTTGATTTTTTTAATTTTTTTTTTTAAATGAACAATTCCTGTATAAAATGTGACAGCAACCTTTATATCAAACATTTTGAAATCGTCCACAGCTGAGCATCGCGAGAGGCGGATCTGAAGTTATATTTGTTTGTTCACAAAGTGAATGTGATGCACAGTCATTTTTAGATGCAATGTTAAAATAAAGCTGGATAAAAACATACAAGAAAACACGCTAAAAAATAAATTACATTTGTGAGAGTTGCATTTTATTACATTCAGAAATAATAATGGCAGGCCTAATAATGCCATAGGCTAATGTACCATCAGGACATTTTTAGTTCCCTTCACTTTACAAAAAATCCTTTAAATTTAAAAAAAAATTTATCAGAACAGAACGTCTCGGTTACGTATGGTAACCCTTGTTCCCTGAAGGAGGGAACGGAGACGCCACGTCGGTGACCGACGAAAATGGGATATCGCTTCAATAGACCAATCTACTTCGAGTGTAAACTAAAAGAGCCAATACAAATTGGCATGCAATTATTGCATCCAGCTGCCACTGATCACAGCGTGAGTATGATAAGGCAGCAGGTGCAATGCATACCAGGTTTTCGCTGAGGAGCCGAGCCGGAGACCCGGCGGCTCAGCGGTGGTACAGCAACCATGGCGACGGGACGTGGCGTCTCCGTTCCCTCCTTCAGGGAACGAGGGTTACCATACGTAACCGAGACGTTCCCTTTCAGTCGGTCACTCTCGACGCCACGTCGGTGACCGTCGAAAATGGGATCCCTACCAAAGCACCATGGGTGCTGCCCCTTCCAGTGCCCTGTGCGAGCCGCCTGCGCCCCTATTAGGTGTAGGCCGGGGCTCGGAACAAGTAGTTCAACTCACCATTGTCAAAGCACTACCTCACTGGGTGAGACTGGATAACACTGGGAAAACGTACCCATTCCACTTGGAACAGGGACGCTGCGGAGGCTCCATCCTTCCCGAAGGAGGTCTCGGGAGCAAATACACATAGCATCCGTTTAGGTGTATATGGAGAAATTTGAGGTGATTCAAACCCTCTTGGAAAGGCAGAAAGTCTACCGGGGAAACACGGGCTCTAAGGCTATACCATGGACTATATGCATACGAGTACCGCTTAGGTCTCAATATGAAACCCAGCCTTCCATGGTTCTCACGGATTCATCATGAAGGCCGTTGCGCCGGACGTTCCGCCGTGTCCAGCTGCCGAGGGTGATGGAGGATCTCAACATGGTCTACAGTACGGACACCCTGGAACAGTTTTAGCAAGCCGACAATAACCAGGGCCTCTCAGTGCCACTACCCATTTGAGGTGAGAACACAGGCTCTACACGAAGGCTATAGAACTCACCAAACGTGTTAGGGGTCGCCCAGCCCACAGCTCTACAAATATCTGTCAGCGAGACACCACGAGCCAGCGCCCAGGAGGATGCAACACTTCTGGTTGAGTGAGCTCGCAACCTGAACCGGCAGGGCACACCCTGTGCTTGATAAGCCAGGGCAATGGCATCCACAATCCAGTGGGCCATCCTCTGCTTAGAGACGGCATTCCCCTTCTGCCGGCCTCCGTAACAGACAAAGAGCTGATCTGATTTCCTGAAGCTTTGTGTCCGGTCTACATATAATCTCAATGCCTGGACGGGACAGCCAGGGCTGGGTCTGCCTCCTCCAGGGGCAGCACTTGCAGGTTCACCACTTGGTCTTTGAAGGGTGTAGTGGGAACCTTGGGCACGTAGCCGGGCCGGGGGCCTCAGGATTACCTGGGAGTCAGCCGGCCCAAACTCTAGGCATGACTCGTCGACCGAAAATGCGTGCAGGTTCCCTACCCTCTTGATGGAGGCCAGTGCAAGCAGGAGCAGAGTCTTCAATGAAAGAAACTTTGGCTCGACTGAATGCAAAGGTTCGAATGGGCCCTGCTGTAGTGATTTCAGCACCAGAGTCAGGTCCCAAGAGGGTATGGAGGGGGCCGGGAAGGATTTAACCTCCTGGCCCCTCTAAGGAACCTGATGACGAGGTCATGCTTACCTAAACAACTTCCCATTCACGGGGTCATGGTACGCAGCAATAGCGGCAACCTGGACTTTGAGGGTGGAGGGAGACAGCCTTCGCTCCAGCCCTTGCTGCAGAAAGGAAAGCACAACCGCAATCGGGGCATCTTCGGGGGTCTTCTCGGCGAGAAGAACACCACTCGACGAACAGGTTCCACTTCAAGGCGTAAGCGTGTCTCGTAGACGGTGCTCTTGCCGAAGTGATGGTGTTCACTACCTCCTGGGGCAGGTCACCTAGAACCTCCGCGTCCCGTCCAGGGACCAGACATGGAGTTTCCAAAGGTCTGGACACGGGTGCCAAATGGTGCCCCGTCTCTGAGTCAGTAGATCCTTCCTCAGAGGAATCGGCCAAGGAGGGGCTGTCGCGAGGAGCACAAGTTCGGGGAACCAGGTCCGCGTGGGCCAATACGGCGCCACTAGCAAGACTTGCTCCTCGTCCTCCCGGACTTTGCACAGTGTCTGTGCAAGAAGGCTCACTGGGGGAAACGCATACTTGCGTAGGCCCCGCGGCCAGCTGTGTGCCAGTGTGTCCGTGCCGAGAGTTCCCTCGGTCAGGGAGTAGAACAACTGGCAGTGAGCGGTCTCTGGAGAAGCAAACAGGTCTACCTGAGCAGCTCTGAACCATCTCCAAATCAGCTGGACCGTCAGGGGATGGAGTCGCCATTCTCCCGGGAGCATTGCTCGAGAAAGCTCGTCGGCTGCACGGTTGAGCAGGCCTGGAATGTGGACGGCACGAAGTGACCTCAGAACCTTCTGACTCCAAAGGAGGAGGTGGCGGGCGAGTTGTGACATGCGACGGGAGCGCAGACCACCTTGTTGTTCGCAACGGTCGCCGTGTTGTCCATTCGGACCAGCACATGCTTGCCTCGTAAGTGACCTTTGAGACGGTTCAAGGCAAGGTGCACTGCTAACAACTCTAGGCAATTGATGTGCCACTGCAGCTGCGGGCCCGTCCAAACCCCTGAGACTGCATGCCCGTTGCACGTGGCCCCCCAGCCTGTGGTGGAGGCATCCGCGTAAACCACAGCATGCCTTGAGATCTGCTCTAGGGGCACCCCTGCCCTGAGAAACGCAAGATCTGACCACGGGGGGAGGGTTTGGCGACAGGCCGGTGTAACTTGGACCCGGTGAGTGCCGTGCTTCCGCGCCCACCTCGGGACTCGGCCATAAAGCCAGTGCTGGAGCGGTCTCATATGTAACAGTCCGAGCAGTGTAAGTGCCGCTGCAGCTGCCATATGCCCCAGGAGCCTCTGAAAAAGTTTCAGTGGGACCACTGTCCTGGCCTTGAACGTATTCAGGCAGGCTAGCACCAACCGCACACATTCCTCTGTGAGGCGTGCTGTCTGTTCGACCGAATCCAACTCCATACCGAGAAAAGAGATCCTCTGCGTTTGCGAGAGTTTGCTCTTTCCCCAGTTGACCCGAAGGCCCAACAGGCTGAGGTGCCAGAGCACCAGGTCCCTGTGCTCGCACAACTGATCCCGAGATTGTGCTAGTATCAGCCAATCGTCTAGATAGTTGAGAATACGAACACCCTGCTCTCTGAGGGGAACAAGAGCCACCTCCGCGACTTTTGTGAAGACACGGGGGAGGCAGGGACAGCCAGAAGGGCAGGACCTTGTACTGATATGCCCGTCCTTCGAACGCAAACCGCAGAAAAGGTCTGCGGCGCGGAAGGATCGATACATGAAAGTACGCGTCCTTCAGGTCGATTGCTGCAAACCAATCTCGGGGACAGAAGCACCCGAAGATGCGTTTCTGCGTCAACATCTTGAACAGTAGCCGATGAAGGGCCCGGTTCAAAACTCACAGATCCAAGATCGGTCATAACCCACCGCCTTTCTTGGGTACAATGAAGTAAGGGCTGTAAAAACCCCATCCTCATATCAGCTGGAGGGACCCGGCTCTATCGCGTCCTTCACCAGTAGGACTGCGATCTCTTCCCGCAGAACAGGGGCATCGGACGCTTTCACTGTAGTGAAGCAGATACCGCTGAACTTGGGGGGACGCCGGGCGAACTGAACCGCATAGCCGAGGCTGATGGCCCGCAGGATCCAGCGAGACGGGCTGGGTAGTGCTGACCAGGCGCTTAGAAACCGTACAAGCGGGACCAGCAGAACCACAGCCGTACTCGCAGTGGGGCAGCGAGGTGGAACACAGGGACCCAACTCGGGCGGCTTGTGAGCAGGCCTGAGTGTGGTGCGAGTGTGAGGTGCAGAGCTCACCTGGTTCCACGGGTTGGCAGAGGGTGCATGAGCAGGGCCTTTGTTGTCTCGAACCGCCCACTGCTGCCATCTGGTGAAGGAGAAGGATGAGTGAGTTCCGGTGCTTGGCCGTCCGCAACTCTCCATGCCCTCCTGGGACCCAGAGATAGAAAACCGCTCTCTCTCGTCGAGATTTCCAGATTCTCCCCTGGCCCTCCTCCAGGGGAGGGAGAGGTGCGTTCACCATCCCCCAGAAAGCAGCTACTTCTCTCTGGGCCACCTGTCCCAGGGCATCTTGCTCTTCCGCTCACTGCCAGGTTTGACGGGGGCCAGGACGGGTGGGGTGGCCTGCCTACGCCCAGCTCTATGGCGCCACTTGCTGGAGGCTGCTGCGGATGCGGCGCGGGAGCGGGTGGACGCAGGGGGCCGCCCTCGGCGATGAGCAGGCTGAGGCACTGTGGCCAACGGACGGGTGGAGGCAGGAGCTGCCCGCTGGGCAGAAGGTTGGTGCCTCAGTCTGCTCCCATGCAGCCGAGAACTGCTGGGCCAGGTTCTCATCGCTGTCACCGAAGAGGCCGGTCTGGGACACAGGCATTAAGGAACTGATCTTTGTCGGCGTCCCTCATTTCAACCAGACTCAGCCAGAGACAATGCCTCCTGGACCACAAGTGTGGACATCGCACGACCCAGAGAACACACGGTGACCTTCGTCGCTCAGAGCGCAATGCCAGTGGCGGTTCTGAGCTCTTTCAGAACTTCTGGATCATGACCACCCTCATGCAGGTCCCTCTGTGCCTTGGCCTGGTGCACCTGCAGTAACGCCACAGCGTGTAAGGCAGAAGCAGCTTCCTTCCCCGCAAGCCATATAGGCACCGCCGGTTAGACCAAACGAATGCCTATAGGCCCGGGAAGGAAGCACCGGGTCTCCCCCGCAGCAGGAGGCAGACTTAGGACACACTTGCATCGCTACCACCCGCTCCACTGGGGGAATCACACGAATACCCCTTCGCTGCACTGCCATCGAGGGTGGTGAGGGAGGAGGAGCCCACCAGCCAGTTTCTGGCAGTAAAAGGTGTCATCCACGACCTGGTGAGCTCGTCATGCACTTCTGGGAAGAAAGGCACCAGGGTGGGGGCGCTGAAAACCAGCGCGCGCCACCTTGAGAAACCAATCATCCTGCCTCGAGGGCTTGGGATGCGATGGAGATTTCCACTCGAGCCCTACCCTCTCGGCGGACCGGGAAAGCATAGCTGTCATCTCCGGATCCAATTCAGGCTCTGCCACCGTCCCAGAGGGCAGTAGCACAGCTGAATCTTCATCTGACAGCTCTCCCTCGATGCTGAGATCGACATCTGGTCAGGGGGAGGCCCACTGGATACCACTGGTGCGCTCTTTGAAAAGGGCCCAGCGCGTTCCGTGGGTTACTCCTCTGGATCGGAGATGCAAGAGGAGTGATGGTCCCCAGAGGCTTGGTTCCCTGCGGGGTTTGCCACCACTGTAATCCTCAAACCGCCCGTGCTACTGCTGGAAGTGGTTCTCATCTGTCGTCCGCCAGAATGAGCCCCAGATCGCGGCAACGGGACTCCGCCCCCTTTTTTGAAGGTAGCGGAGCCTGGTTCTCAGCTCCAAGATGGTCATCTTCCCGCAGAGAGAAGATGACTCATCCACGAAAGCTACACCAGCGTGTTTGCCCAGACACGTGAGGCAGCAATTGTGACCATCACCCGTTGCCAGGTAACGACCGCACCCAGAAACGCACGGGTGAAACGGCATCCTTATAAGGACGATCCGTCGTCTTTACAAAGACGCACCCATGAAGCTCTTTTAGAGAAATTTGCTCTTTAGGAAATGCTCTTTTAGTGCTGAGGCGCACAGGGGAATTGGCCAATTGCAACACGACAGGGGGTAGTGCAGCCTGAAGTGTGCAATCCACTCGACGCTGGAACGACCACCGCTGAAGCGCCGTCTCGCCAACACACGAAGCTTCTGAGAGCGTGCTGAACTCGTAGTTTACAGCAGACACAGTTGAGCAGAATGATACTAACGCTCGGCTCCGAATCGAAAAAGTGGTATGCATTGCACCTGCTGCCTTATACTCACGCTGTGATCAACGGCAGCTGGATGCAATAATTGCATGCCAATGTGCATTGGCTCGTTTAGTTTACACTCGAAGTAGATTGGTCTATCGAAGTGATATCGAGTGTTACTGTTCACAGAAGCGCTAAACTGATAGTCTTTTGTTTAGTAGCTCTAGAATTACAAATATATAATTCTTATGGATAAATATAATTGCAGCAGGCTATATAATAATATAGGCTTATAAACAACAACAAAAATAATAATAATAATTAAAAATAATTTAAAGCGATACATAAGGTTGGGCTTATCTCTCTCATTCGGGACAAATCCAAACATGTTGCCCATTTGAAGCTAAACTCTTATTCATTAGGTAAAATAGGCTTTGGATTTCATACGTGTTTCAGTATCGACAAAAAAAAAATCATAATTAGCAAAAAATATGCCAAAGTGGCCCGCTGCTCTTGCCGCATGGCTCGGTGAACGACTGCTGTTTCCAATGAATATGTGCACGTGAGGCACCAGCTCGATCAAAGTCACAATTCACAATTATTGATCACACAGTAAAGGCATAATTCAAAAATGCAAAGTGTTAGCAGTTTGAAAAATCAAGAATAATAACAGTTAATAAGAATTACTTGTAAATGCTGGACCGTTCTCATTTCGCTCTGCAAATGGAACCTGAAGATTATTATTATTATATTTTTTAACCAAGAATGAACCGAAATGAAAACATTTTAATTCGTGTGTATATTTATTTATTTATATATATATATATATATATATATATATATATATATATATATATATATATATATATATATATATATGACTGTTTAAAAAACAATAGCATGCATAAGAGCCTTTGTGTAAAGGTCTTTCTTAAATTTTTTTGATGAGTAGACTGTAGCCTAAGACTATCCTATTTTTAATGGCTTTTAATGGATCTTCGTGAGCAAGGTCAAGTCACCGTTGATCTTCGTGAGCAAGGTCAAGTCATCGTTGATCTTCGTGAGCAAGGTCAAGTCAATCCTGATCTTCCAGAGCCTCGTCACATCTCAGCTGAACTTCCAGGGCCTCGTCTCATCCTGTCTGTTACACCCAGCAATGTTCTCTCAGCCTGTTGTGTTTCTGTCAAGGAGACCATTACCGCTGTGGAACCTCCAGAGGTGGCGGCAACTGCTGCAGAACCTTCGGAGGTGTCAGTAGTATCCCTCCACCAACTCACCGCCTGTCCTGTCACGGCCACGGAGGCCATCCTTGAACTCTCTTCCTGCCCTGTCATGGCTAAGGAGATCGTCTATGAAACTCACTGCCTGCTCTGTCAGGGTGCCCATGAACTCCAGTAGAGGGCACTCCACTCAGCACTCTGGCATTTTGTGCCCATTTCCCACTCCATTTCCCAGAATCCCATGCTTAGGGCTAATCACCACCAGGTGTTCCCTATTACCACTTCCCTATATATACTTTGTTTGGACTCTCAATAATTGCGAAGTCTTATTTAGTTCTGTCTGGCATTTCCCGAGCATTTTCCCTGTGTTTGTTCCTTCCGTTTTTGATCTTGGATTGTTTATACCGATTGTGATTCTCTGCTGCCTGCCCCGACCTCTGCTTGTTTCTGTTTCTGATTTTGGATATCCCCTGACGTACCTGACGCTGTTTTCTGATCTCTGCCTGTTTGACCATTCTCGATAATAAACTACTGCATATGGATCCGAACGTCTCTGACTCCATGTTACACAGGGTGACTGTAAACAGGAATTAATCAAAAGAACGAGCAAACCTGTAAATGAAAGATTTTTATGAGGGTTCGAAAATGGGAAATGATGTAAAGTGCTTATTTCAATTAGATGCTTGGTGAATTTGCCTTTAATTTTTTCCAAAATTATACAGTAAAAAATATTTGAAAATGAATACAGTAATAGTGAGGGTGACTGTGAACAGTAATCAACTGACAGAACGAGCAAACCTATAAAGAAAGACTTTGATGAGTGTTGAAAATGGGAAATGATGTAAAGTGCTTATTCAATTAGATGCTTGGTGAATTTGCCTTTAATTTTTTCCAAAATTATACAGTAAAAAATATTTGAAAATTAATACAGTAATAGTGAGGGTGACTGTGAACAGTAATCAACTGAAAGAACGAGCAAACCTATAAAGAAAGACTTTGATGAGTGTTTGAAAATGGGACATGGTGTAAAAAGGGTGAATTTGCCAGTAATTTTCGACAAAACCATACAGTAAACAGACTTGAAAAAAGAATGAGCAAACCTATAATGAATTTTTTTTTTTTTTTTTTTTAAATGAGTGTTTGAAAATGGGACGTAATGTAAAAGTGCTTATGCACGCAGATGCTTGGGGGTGAATTTGCATTTAATTTTTCTCCAAAACTGACTTGTAAATGAAGACTGGGTCACTCTGAATGCATATCAATTGAAAGAATGAGCTAACCTATAAAGGAACCCTTTTCATGAGTGTTGGAATATGGGACACAATGCAATTGCTAGGATGCATTTTGTTGTTTTGGGTGAATTTGCTTTTAGTTTTCTCCAAATCTATACAGTAAAATGCCTTAAAAATTAATACAGTAATAGACAGGGTTACTCTGAATACATATCCATTGAAAGAATGAGATCACTTATAAAGGAACACTTTTTATGAGTGTTGGAAAAATGGGACAGTGCAATTGCAAGGATGCATTTTGTTGTTTTGGGTGATTTTTGCTTTTAGTTTTCTCCAAAACTATACAGTAAAATGCCTTGAATTAATACAGTGATAGTTAGGCTCACTCTGAATACATATCCATTAATAGAATGTGCTAAGCTATAAAGGAACACTTTTTATGAGTGTTGGAATATGGGGGACAGTGCTATTGCTAGGATGCATTTTGTTATTTGGGGTGATTTTGCTTTTAGTTTTCTCCAAAAACTATACAGTAAAAATGCCTTGAAAATTAATACAGTTATAGACTCACTCTGAATACATATCCATTGAAAGAATGAGCTAACCTACAAAGGAACATTTTTAATGAGTGTTTAAATATACGGAAATAAACCAAGTGCAACAAAGGAGTTTGATGTTTTGTGAATTTGTTTTTAGTTTTCTCCAAAACTCTACAGTAAAATGCCTTGAAAATTAATACAGTTATAGTCAGGGACACTCTGAATACATATGATTTGAAAGAATGAGCTAACCTATAAAGGTACACTTTTTATGACTGTTGGAAAATGGGACACAGTGCAATTGCTAGGATGCATTTTGTTTTGGGTGAATTTGCTTTTAGTTGTCTCCAAAACTAAACAGTAAAAAGCCTTGAAAATTAATAGAGTTATAGTCAGACTCACTCTGAATACATATCAATTGAAAGGATGAGCTAACCTATAAAGTAACACTTTTTATGAGTGTTGGAATATGGGACACAATGCAATTGCTAGGATGTTTAGTCAGGGTCACTCTGAATACATATGATTTAGAAGAATGAGCTAAAATATATAGGAACATTTTTTTATGAGTGTTTAAAGATATGGAAATAAACCAAGTGCAACAAAGGAGTTTCATGTTTTGTGAATTTGCTTTTAGTTTTCTTCAAAACTGTAAAGTAAAATGCCTTGAGAATGAATACAGTGATAGACAAGGTCACTCTGAATACATATCCATTGAAGGAATGAGTTAACCTATAAAGGAAGACTTTTTATGAGTGTTGGAAAATGGGACAGTGCAATTGATAGGATGCATTTGTTATTTGGGGTGAATTTTGCTTTTAGTTTTCTCCAAAACTATACAGTAAAATGCCTTGAAAATTAATACAGTGATAGTCAGGCTCACTCTAAACACATATCAATTGAAAGAATGTGCTAACCTATAAAGGAACCGTTTTTTATGAGTGTTGGAAAATGCGACACAGTGCAAATGCAAGGATGCATTTTGTTGTTTTGGTTGATTTTGCTTTTAGTTTTCTCCAAAACTATACAGTAAAATGCCTTGAATATTAATTCAGTGATAGTCAGGCTCACTCTGAATACATATCCATTGAAAGAATGAGCTAACCTATAAAGGAACATTTTTTATGAGTGTTTAAATACACAGAAATAAACCAAGTGCAACAAAGGAGTTTGATGTTTTGTGATTTTGCTTTTTTAGTTTTCTCCAAAACTATACAGTAAATGCCTTGAAAAATTAATTTGCTAGGGTTACTTTAGTTTTGATAGTCAGGGCTATACAGTAAATGCCTTGAAAATTAATACAGTGAATAGGCCATTGACAGAATGAGCTAACGTATAAAGGAACCCTTTTTATGAGTGTTGGAAAATGGGACAGTGCAATTGCTAGGATGCATTTTGTTGTTTTGGGTGATTTTGCTTTTAGTTTTCTCCAAAAACTATGCAATAAAATGCCTTGAAAATAATACAGTGATAGTCAGGCTCAATCTGAATGAATATCCATTGACAGAATGAGCTAACCTATAAAGGAACACTTTTTATGAGTGTTGGAAAATGGGACAAAGTACAAGTGCAACAATGGAATTTGATGCTTTGGGTGATTTTGCTTTTAGTTTTCTCCAAAACTATACAGTACATGCCTTGAAAATTAATACAGTGATAGTCAGGCTCACTCTGAATACACATAGTGTTTAACTGGTTAGGTTGGTCTCTAAGTGATACTAAACCATACAAATACAAAAGGATAAATGGAAATAATACTACATGCAGATACACATTGTGCATTTGTGTCTTTTCTCTGGACTAATTTTTACCAGTTGATTGTAGATGTGTAGGTAAGTGCAAGTATTCAGTGTGAACACACGCATGTTAACACACACGTTGACTGTTTATTATAATGTTTTATTTTTCCTTTGTGTCCTTTAGAGATGAAGTTCATTTGTTTGACTTTGCTGATTATTGGTGGAATTACAGATTCAATATCAGGTAATTATTCACACCCATGAAAAAAGCTGAAGTGTGTGTTCATGTTCATTCATTTTCCAGCTGAACTATATTTTATAATTATAGTTTAGTTTATAGTTCAGGTCACCAGGTCAATGTACATCATGCCATTTATTACATGGCTACTTGGTTAGAGTAAAGTTTACAAAGAGCCATTTATTAAAGTTAATAAAAACAGGAAAAATTCACAAAAGCAGTGTTTTCAAGCAGAGTTGATGTGTGGAGAAGGACAGTCACTGCTTTACATGTGAACGCTGTAGCCCTTGAAGGATGACAGTTCAGCTGACAGGAGGTTCACATTTAATTAGACCTGCTCTCTTTCTCTTGTAACAGAGCGGTATGAAGTCGTGGGATCTGCAGATACTGTTCTTGCTGTCGCTGGTGAAGATGTGATTCTGCCCTGTTCAGTCAAACCCAACATCAGTGTTGTGGACATGAGAGTGGAGTGGTTAAGATCTGATCTGACAGACACACAAGTGCATCTTTATGATGATCATGAATACAAAAATACAGATCAGAGTCAGTCCTACAGAGGGAGAACAAAACTGATCCATCAAGAACTACAGAGAGGAGATGCATCACTCTCCGTCTCTGATGAAGGACGTTATAAGTGTTTTATTCAGTCCAAATCCTGGTATGATGATGCAACTGTTGATGTCAGAGTTGAAGGTGAGTAAACCAGTGAAAAACTATAGGCTAAAGTACACTACACGACTACTAAAATCTAAAAAACAGATTTTAAAACCATACACTTAATGACTTTGTAAATAATCACAAAGTAAAACTGGCCATCACACACTAAACGTCTGAGGATCACACACTACCAGACTTTCAAGTTGCTCCGATAACAAACTCATGCAGAAACATGTGCCTTGTTGCTAGGAGACGTGTTACAAATGAAAACAGTATGTGTTCTAAAATCGGCTCAAAATATCAAACATGTTTGGATGGAATCAAAGTCTGACTTTAAAAAAATCATCCATCTGTGTCCATCATACACTACATGATTTTCTAGGAAATCTGTCAACTCAGATCTGCAGACTGGCTCTGACTTTCATCAACTAGAGTCAACCTTTCCAGACTGTAAATTGGGGGAAAATCGGGGCAAAAGTGGTGTAGTGTATTCCAGCCGTAACATACTCTAACTTAAAAAAGCCAGAAAAACAACAGTGAAGTCTTCTTGTTGATCTGTAGCTGTAGGACGTCCTCCAGTGATCACTGTAGATGGGTTTGATCATTCAGGAGGGCTTCATCTACAGTGTGAATCTGAAGGCTGGAACCCTGAACCTGATCTTGAGTGGCTGGACAGTGAAGGAGTCAGTTTGAGTTCAGAAACTACAGAGACACACAGAAACACAGATGGATTCAGTGTGAAACACACCACTACTGTACATCACAGTGACAAGATTCACTGCAGAGTCAAACTGAGACATCACATGCGCGAGGCACTGATTATCAGCTCAAGTAAGTACTGACTTTTGGTTACTGTAATTTTGTCATCATCTTGTGGTATTTTTGATGTACAGTAGTAAAAAGATTTAATGATTATCAGCTCAGTCCATTACATTATGTAAAGCTAAAACATTTTACTGTCTATGTACCACTCAGAACTGAACATTATACTGTATATGTTTTATTAATTTCGTTGAGTATGTTTATTTTTTACACAATGTGCATAGTTTATGGTTTTTGTTTTGCAGGTAATATGTTTAGTTCTTGGAAGACATCGGTCATCATGATTTCATTTGCTGTTGTGCTCAGTGTGATTGCTGGAATACTGATAGCTGTGTTTGCTCATAAAAACAGAGGTAAAATGCTTGTTTTCTTATTTCATATATTTTATGTAAATAAGGCAGTATGGAGATAATTTTTAAGGCAAGGCAAGTGTATTTATATAATACATTTCATACACAATGGTAATTCAAAGTGCTTTACATTAAAATGATTAAAATAATCATACAAATAATCACAACAATAAAAGCAAAGTACTAAAATGTTAAAATTATTTAAAAATTGATTTAAAATTGATTAAAACATTTGAGAAGTAAAAAAGAGGATTGTAAGGGCGGTTTCTCTGCAGTGGTTCAGACTGTAGAATTGCAGAATGACTAAAGAAACGTTAACAGCACCATGGTATAAAATTATCTATTTTCTTGTCTATTAACACACACACACTGCCACGTATACCAACCACAGAAATAAGAGCAGTTAGAACAGCTAAATATGTGGGAGAGCACTGATATTATGTGACTATATTGTATTGCAATAGTTAGCACTTTAATGTTAATGTTGAACTGAGACTAGTTAGCAATAAGCACATAATTAGAGTTTAGATTTGGTTCCGAGACAGGATGGCTGCCTCCGTGACGTACTCTGCAGTTGTTTTTGTGTTTTTTGTTAGTTTGTCCTGTCTTTAGTTATATTCCTGCAATCAGTTTCATCAGAGACGAATTATTGGACATTCGGCACCACACATCTGCCGATATATTACCAGTTTTCGACTATTCTGATGTTTTGCCGGACATTCTCGTCGGCAGAGCAGCTGCGCTGATCCCAAAGAGCTGGCACGCTCGTGAGACTCAGAAAACGCAGATTTCGAATGCCGTTGCCTAGAATCCATCTGGCAAATCTCTGCTCTCAACCACAAAACGGACAAACTCCTTCTGCTCTCCCGGACAAATAAGGATTTCTCGCACTCTGCTGCTCTGTGTTTCATGGAAACTTGGCTAAACGATGCCATTCCAGACAGCGCGCTCCATCTGCCTGGCTTTCAGCTGTTCCGCGAAGCAGAATCAACGGGGAAATCGTGCGGCAGCGGGACATGCTTTTACATCAACGAAAGGTGGAGTACAGATGTAACAGTGTTAAAGAAGATGTGCTGAACAGATCTAGAAACACTCTTCATTAACTGCAAGCCGTTCTATTCACCACGGGAGTTTAACTCGTTCATTCTGGTGAGTGTTTACATCCCTCCGCAAGCGCACATGAGCCTGAGACAGAACAACAACACCCAGACTGTGTTTTAATCATTCTTGGGGACTTTAATAAAGCAAATCTCTCCCGTGAACTGCCAAAATACAGACAGCACATCACATGTCCCACCAGAGACAGTAATATATTGGATCACTGTTACACCACAATAAAAGATGTTCTCTCTGTTCCACGAGCAGCTTTGGGGCGCTCTGACCACTGTTTGGTTCATCTTATACCGACCTATAGGCAGGAACTGAAATCAGCTAAACTTGTATTAAGGACAGTAAAAAGATGGACTAATGAAGCAGAGTAGGATTTACAATCTTGTTTTGACCTCACTGATTGGAGTGTTTTTGAAACTGCTGCCACCGATCTGGACGAGCTCACAGAGACATCATATATCAGTTTCTGAGAGGATATCTGTATTCCTACCAGGACTCATTTAACTTACAACAATGACAAACTGTGGTTCACTGCAGAACTCAGACAGCTCCGTCAGGCCAAAGAAGATGCTTACAGGAAGGGGGACAAGGTCTTGTATAAACAGCCTAAATACTGGAAAAGGAGATCAGAGTGGCTAAGAGGAATTATTCTGAAAAAATAAGGACTCAGTTCACTTCCAACAACCCAGTATCAGTGTGGAAAAGTCTGAAGGACATCACCAACTACAAGACAACCTCCCCCATCACTGTGGAAAATCAACAACTGGCAGACGATCTGAACGAGTTTTACTGCAGGTTTGAAAGAACACCCATCACCTGCCCCGAACGCCTCTCCACACAACCGTTCAGACCATTCACTCCTCTTGCAACCTGCCCTGAACCACCTCTCCAAACAACCGCTCACACCATTCACACCTCTTGCAACCCCACCCTGAACACCTCTTCAAACAACCACTCACACCATTCACAACTCTTGCAAACCGTCCCTGAACACCTCTCCAAACAACCGCTCACACCATTCACACCTCTTGCAACCCGCCCTGAACACCTCTCCAAACAACTGCTCACACCATTCACACCTCCTGCAACCCCCCTCCCCCACACCTGCAATTCAGATCAGCGAGGATGAGGTGTGCCATGTCTTCCGGAAGCAGAAAAGGAAAAAAGCACCAGGCCCAGATAGTGTTACACCAGTCTGTCTGAAATCCTGTGCTGACCAGCTGACCCCCATCTTTTCACAGATCTTCAACAGATCACTGGAGCTGTGTGAAGTCCCTTCATGTTTCAAACGCTCCACCATCATCCCCATCCCAAAGGAAATCCAAAATTACAGGACTAAATGACCACAGGCCTCTGGCCCTAACGTCTGTGGTCATGAAGTCATTTGAAAAAGTGGTGCTGGCCCACCTGATGGACATTACTGGACCCTTGCTGGATCCTCTTCAGTTTGCCTACAGAGCAAACCGTTATGTGGACGATGCAGTAAACATTGGACTGCATTGTGTTCTGCAACACCTAGACAGACCGGGGACTTACGTGAGGATCCTGTTTGTGGACTTCAGCTCAGCCTTTAACACTATCATTCCAAACCTTCTCCTGCCCAAACTAACTCAGCTCTCTGTGCCCAACTCCATCTGTCAGTGGATCAACAGCTTCCTGACAGACAGGCAGAAGCTAGTGAGGCTGGGAAAATACACATCCAGCACCCGTACAATCAGCACTGGAGCTCCCCAGGGCTGCGTTCTCTCCCCCCTCTTTTCTTCTCCTTGTAGACCAATGATTGCACATCTAAGGACCCCTCTGTCAAGCTCCTGAAGTTTGCAGACGACACCACACTCATCGGCCTCATCCAGGACGGTGATGAGTCAGCCTACAGACAGGAGGTTAAAGAGCTGGCTATGTGGTGCGCTCTCAACAACCTGGAGCTTAACATGCTCAAAACAGTGGAGATGATCGTGGACTTCAGAAGAAACCCCCCTGCTCTCCCCCCACTCACCATCATGAACAGCAATGTGACTGCAGTGAAGTCATTCAGGTTCCTGGGCACCACAATCTCTCAGGACCTGAAGTGGGACATTCACATTGACTCTATTCTGAAAAAGGCCCAGCAGAGGTTGTACTTCCTTCACCAGCTGAGGAAGTTTAACCTGCCACAGGAGCTGCTGAAAAAGTTCTACTCCGCCATCACTGAATCCGTCCTCTGCACTTCAGTAACTGTCTGATTCAGCTCAGCTACCAAATCTGACCTCAGAAGACTACAGAGGGTAGTCCGGACTGCTGAGCGAATCATTGGTACAACCCTCCCTACTCTCCAAGAACTGTACTTATCCAGAGTGAGCAAAAGGGCAAAGAAAATCACCCTCACATTCAGCCCACTCCCTCTTTGAACAGTTGCCATCTGGTCGGTGCTACAAAGCACTGAGCACCAGAACGACCAGACACAGGAACAGTTTCTTCCCCCAGTCAATCCATCTAATGAACACTTGATAATAACTGTTGAACACACAACACTATTTATATTTATATACACATACACTTATTTATCTAAGACACAAACTTAGTGTACACTTCAATTCTTGCACATAATACACCTGTACATACAAAACTACCTATTGTAATATACCTGCACATACAATTGTCCGTTTGTATATTGTTATTCCTTACCTACTTATTTGTATTTTTTATTCTTTTATTATGTGATTTTGTTCTGTCGCTGTCATTTTGTTGCACTGCGGAGCTTCTGTAACGAAAAACAAATTCCTTGTATGTGTAAACATACCTGGCAATAAAGCTCATTCTGATACTTTATAATGGCAATGGTTTAATAACAGTATTTCATTATGGTTACACTTGAACTGGCTACAAAATGGATTAAGGATGCACAAAAAAACAAACAGTTAAATGTACCTAGCATGTGTGTAAAATGTTTTATGAGAGAGAGAGAGAGAGAGAGAGAGTGCACATCTGTTGCAGCTGGTTTAGAGGTGTTTCCAGACACATTTGAAGAACTGAACCGGATGTGTGCTTTGGTAAAGCGTGTTTTCTGCCAGTCACCCCAACGTCGTCTTGAATTGAGGGCCTTCATGATGCAGCAGGGCCTGTCTCTTCTCATGCCAGTGTTTGCTGTCCAGACAAGATGGGGATCCTGGATAAAAGAAGTGCAATACCTGTCAGAAAATATTGATGATTGAATTTTTATCAGTATATTTACTTGTAATACACAGGGTGGCCACGGGTCCTTAAAAAGTATTAAAATGTCTTAAAGTTTACTAATAAAAGGCCTTAAAGGTCTTAAAATTGTCTTAAATTCCGATTCGATGGATCCTAAATATTTTCAGGCACAATTCCGCAAAACGTTCTCCAGTCTCTGACGAACCCACTGACTGTTTACAATCATTAGACAGGCAGATTTCCCCCAGCTGTAGTTACTGTTACACTTAGCTGACCAGCCTCCTAGATAGTTTAAAATGAGTTAACTCAAGTCTATTGAAAAATGGCTCAAGAATTTTGTTTGCCCAACCGGACAAATAGCCTGTTTGACAAAAAAATAAACAGTGAAGCATTGAAACGTGAGAATGACTCTTCTGATTTTACTACATTCAACCATAAACGATTGATAATGGATGGTGTATTTCTGGTATCAAGGTCGCGCTTTTTAGGCTTGCGCTGCCTGTAAGCGACTTTAATGGAGAAATCAAATCAAATGAGTATGAAATGAGTAAAAGAGCTGAATGGTACACATTAAGAAACGAACAGAAGTAACATACTGAGGTAAAAAATTCAGAATGTTGAGTTTTTTTGTTTTATTTTATAACATGATGTAGTCAAGCAACATACCATGACAATGGAGCTAATTGCCAAATATTCTTACGATTGCAAATGTTACATTGATTTTATGTAAAATAAACAAGTAGTTAAGCAGTCACATAATTAGGTTACTTACATTTCAGACACACTATTGACTGTTTTATTCTGTTTCACCAACTAAAAACATAGTTCCAAACAAAGATCACAGCAGAAGTATTGCGCAATCTTCAAGCATCCACAGCAGTGTTGAATGAATGATTCAATGACTTTACCGCCAGCTGCTAGCGGAGATTAAAAATGTTTAAAAGTATGTACCCCCCCCCCCCACCGATTATTATTTGTATACTCAAAAATGCATTTAAAACAATAATCGCATAACATTAGTTATTGCGGTTGTAACTGGGCAGTGTAATTAATCTGTTTGATTAAAGCTGTAGTGTAAATTGACAATTTTAAGAATTTGACATGAAATATAATGCATACATTTAATAAGGTTTAAAAATGGACCTTTATACAAGTAATTAGAGGTTTTAATATAAAAAATATGCAGATAATTGTCAAAGCTAATAGAACACAGATAAAATAATGCTTCAAGAATAAATTGTTTACACCACCAGAAATCTCAGTCATGTGGCGCTTTTGTGGAGATATTTTGTATAGGATATTATCTGCTGATATGAAAAGTTTGTTGTATATTGTAATAATAGCATTTTTGACAGCTATATATATTACATTTAACAAATGAAATATTACATTATACGTACGTAAAATAATGTGTGATTTCCATCAGAGGTTTGGTCTTAAATTTCATATAAGGTGGTATTAAAAAAAGTCTTTAAAAGTCTTAAATTTAACTTGTTCATATCCGTAGATACCCTGAATACAAGACTGAATAAGACAATTCACCTCTGTTATGACTCCATTAAGGGGCGATGAAATCTATTGCTGGTGAAGCAAATTAGCTCAAAAGGGGAAATATATATAAATTATTGCAATTATTTAGAATTAATTAGAATTATTTACCTCAGCTGCCAGTAACTGTAGCAGAATTAAGATTAATCTGTTTGTCCAGCGAACATTCAGTATAATTTCATATCAACTCTAAGAAAGGACATTTTCGTGGCCACAGAAAGTAACTTTCTTATAGTAACGCATTAGAGCCTTTAGCTATTAGGGATGTGTCTCTCGAGATCCGACTGGTCTCGCGAGAACGTGACGATATCGTCGCAAAACAATTTGCAGTGTTTACATTAGAGCTACACGATTAATCCTTTAAAGATCACGATCTCTATTCAAACACCCACGCAATCTTATTCTTGAATGACAACGATTCAGTTATGTCTATTACGACTGTTTGACATCGTGAGCATCAGTGGAGCATGAAAAGCATGTTTTGTCGCTGCCCATGTTAATGAATCATTCATGCTGCTGCTGATCCAGAAAGAGCAATACAACATCATTTCTGTGTTACAGACATTTAAATAACAGAAGTACTGGGATAAATGTTTATAGTTTGGTTATAAAACACTTATTCTCTACAATAGCGATCAAAATTAAAGTATCATAACACTCCTATGTATAATAACACTTATCCTCTTCTGCCAGCAGGTGGCGACAACTGCCCGTTTAATATAATATAATATTCATTAAAATAGAAGTTTAGTTTCATAAAGTACAAGCTGATTTTAAAATGCACCTACATTTTTTTTGCATTTTGTGTTTTTCAGTTGAATAAAAGACTATTTTTCCCTATATATTTCAACATTGAGGATTTCTTTTAAAAAAGCCTAAAAATCTTGTCTCGTCTCGTTCTCGTGAACCCAGTCTCATGTCTCGTCTCGTCTCTTGGGATAAGTGTCTCGCCACACCCCAGTAGCTATAGATCGGAGCACTATATACAAGGGTGATAGAGCCAGAAACTCATGTAATTTGTGCACAAAAGTTTTAACTTAACACTAGACAAACAAACATACCAATCACTCATTCATGGGGAGGTGGAAGTGGAGGACTGAAACCGTTAGAAAAACCAGAGAGTGCAGTTATGGAAAATGAGTCAGAGCCTTTTTATAACGGGGTCTACAGCTTATCCTAAACCTCTGTTTCGTTTAGTTAAATGTGCGATACTTGCATTGCCTTGGCTTGAAACGAGCGTCTGGATGCAGTCTCGGATGAAAGTCTTGATGGTTTGGACGTTCGAGTGGTGTAGGAGTCAGATCACGTTCTTCTGGAGTTAAAGAGTGATGAACTCCAAAAAGATGATATTCTGACTCTGTTGTGGTCGGGAGAGTTTTCTCCCAGATGGAGATAAAGAAGAGCTAAGAGAGACATTAGCTGAGATCCAAAGATCGTTGGTGGATGTAAAGACAAGGGCCGAAGCCTGGCGCAAACTTAAGGGTTGCAGAAGAGTTCTAGCTCACATCCTCCTCTTCTCAGAATCTAACAGAACCACAGTCTGAAAAGAGGGTCACTGCCTCACGGCCTTTATCTTCTATCGAGGTCACACCTCTCGGGGGTCAAAGAGCCAATGGTGACTTGCGCTTCTGGAGGGAAAGTTTACAACTCTTTGTCTCTATCATGGTGTTTTTGAATATGAAACTCGATTGGCTGTTCAAGAGACGAATCTTCAAGATTCTTATAATACTAATGTGTTACATAGGTATCAACATACTCTTTCATGTAGATCATGAAAATATGAACTCATAGATACCAAACATGGTATAGGTGAGGTTATATTAACTAGCAATCTGTCATACGCATACATAAAAACATGTACAATAAACAAAACCATATACAAGACGGTAGTAATCATACACAATGACCTGGGGATATGCATGATAGAATAAATTGTCTATGAATTAATGTAAGAAGTCATTTCATATAGCAGTATGTGTCTGTTTGAGAGAATTAAGTAGGAGGGAAGATTCTCTCTACATACTTTTAGGTCTAAAGTTTATCTGAGTCAGAGTCACAGAGTCTGGTGCTGGGTGAGGGGTTTGTGATTATTTGTTAATCTAATGAATAATTGATTTGTTAAATCTAATGAACAATTGTATGATTATTACAAATGCTACACTGGTTTTCTGATCATAACACAGTTTATTTATTACCTGTGTATAAATCAGAGCTACATAGAAAGCGAGTAAAAGAAAAAAAAGAGTCCAAGTTTGGACAGAGGACAGTTCATTGACTTTACAGGGGAGCTTTGAACAGACTGGACTGTTTTTGAAGAAGACTCAAGCAATATTGACAGTGTGTGTGTATATTTCTTTCTGCACTGATTGTATTGTTTCCTTATAAGTCGTTTCAGAGTATTCCCCAATAATAATCCTTTGATTTCAAAAAGAACAAAGATCTTCTGCACAAAAAGAAAACAGCTTTTCAGATGGGAGCATTGCAAAAAAGAGAGATTAATAAGATGTTGAGAGCAGAAATACAGAAGGATAGGTTAAAATTTAATGATAAGGTAGAAGAGCAGCTGAATTGAAAAAAATGTAAGATCAGAAGGCAGGGGGTCAAAACCTTGGCAGGTATTGAGAAGAGATACCAAAATAATCAGACTGGATGCTTTTAAACTCTAACATAAATTTTTGCAGATAAATTAAATGAGTATTATTTAAGGTTTGACAATCGTGATTTTAGTGCAGAAATAAATGAATTAAAACAGAGAACACTATCTAGTAATTATGGAAATACTGAAGTTCATAAGGTTTAAACATCTTTTTCAAAATGTAGATGTCAAGAAGAGTCCAGGGCCTGATAACATAGAGGTAAGGTTTTAAGGTAAGGCAGTGATCACTTCTTGGTTATAGCTAGGTGAAATTAAAACTGCGGACCACAAAAAAACATTAAACAACATCGAAAGATCTTTGATGTCAGTAAAGGCGAGTTCAGACTGCACGATTTTTCAAGTAGTCGGGTCACTGTTCTTTTCACACTGCATGACCATCTTGGCCAGCATTCAGTCGCTGCTGTGTTCACACTGCACGATGGATCGGCGACAGAAGGTTTCACACTTCATGACTTTACAATAGGAAGAATTGCCGACAACTCTGTCGGGCATGCAAACTACGTTTCACAATCAAACACACGCGAGATGTGACAAGGAAACAATACGATATATCACGTGTGCAAGACCGGAGTTCTCACGTGAGACTGGGATTATTATTAAAAATGGTAGCCCGCAAGAAGCTTGCAATACAAATTGCCTGTGCTTGCTGATTTGTGGTCTATAACTACTCCCCGAACTCCCCACTGCTCTGTATCTTGCTCACCATTGGCTGTCGGTCATTGCCGATGAAGTTTTCAGTCAGAACACTTTTCACACAGGAATTTTTGAAATCGCCGACAGGTCCAGATATTTAGCATTCCAAATATCTCACAGGCGTCGGCGACTTGTCTGCGATCTCTCAGAAAATCGTCGCGTGAATGAGCACCGATTTGCCTGTGATTTCGGGCATTTGTCGGCGATTTCTCAAAACCTGTTGGCAAGCCAAAAACTGGGCTAAAATCGTGCAGTCTGAACTCGGCTTTAGTTACGTCAGCCAGACATTGCAAAAACCTTTTCCATCAAGCTGAGAAACCGTTTTGAAGCACTTACAGATAAAGAGGGCCAAGAGCAAGAGAATGTGGAAGATACATGGGGCAAGATCAAGGATTTTCATAGAGACTGCTAAAGAAGTGATTAGCTACAGGAAAAAGAAGAACAAGGCATGGATAACACCTAGTACTTGGAAAAGGATTGATGAAAGAAGAGTAGCCAAGGAAAAACAACTAAGTGCCAGATCACCCAGACTCATAGAGAAAGCTCAAGAAGAGTATAAGACCAAAGATAGAGAAGTAAAGAAGAGTCTCTCTTTGTAGAGAAACTGGCATATGAAGCCGAAAATGCTGCATTACAGGGAAAACTGAATACGGTTTACAAGATTACCAAGCAGCTTACTGGTCATAAAAGCAGCTCCATACCAGTAAACGACAAAAAAGGCAAGCTAATAACAACAGAAAAAGAACAGGCTGCCAGGTGGGTACAATACTTTGAAGAAGTACTAAACCACCCGGAACCAGATGAGCCAGCCAATCCCAACCCAACCAATAATACTAAAGGAATAGACATTCACCCTCCTACCAAAAAAGAGGTAGTGGATGCTATTAAGGCCATGAACTCTGGTAAAGCACCTGGGATTGATTCCCAAAAAAATCAACTAAAGAAAGATATTTATATATCAGCCAACATGTTAACAGACCTTTTCCAAAAGATTTGGGATGAATACACTATCCCTATAAGGATTGGAGCAAAGGCCTCATATTTCAAACTGCCCAGAAGAAGGAGGGACCTCAGTAATTGTAACAACTGGAGGGGGTATTACACTTCTTTTCTATTCCCAGCAAGGTTTTCTGTAGGATCCTGTTGAAAAGGGTCGATAGAGCCATAGACCACAAATTGAGAGAAGAAGAAGCAGGTCTTCGAAGTGGGAGAGGATGCATAGACCAGATTTTTGCACTTTGCAACATCATAGAGCAATGTTTGAAATGGAATGCACCACTTTACATAAATTTCATAGACTTCACAAAAGCATTTGACAATGTCCACCGAAAGAGCTTATGGAAGATAATAAGAGCTTATGGAATACCACCTAAGATTGTAAAACTTATTGAGAAGTTTGAGAAAAACTTTAAAAACTTAATTGAGAAGTTCTGTGAACACTTTGAGTGCTCCATTATTCTCGATAATAATTTTCTCAGTCCTTTGAAGTCAGATCTGGCTTGTGGCAGGGTTGTATTCTCTCACCTCTTCTGTTCCTGGTCACCATTGACTGGGTTATGCGTCAAAGAACATCTGACCATTCCCGCGGCATTCAATGGACTCCCTTTTCTCATTTGGAAGATCTTGACTTCGCCGATGATCTGGCGGTAATCTCAGCCACATACACTCACATTAAGGAAAAAACAAAGGCTGAGCAGATATGCTAAACAATTTGGCTTACATATAAACAAACAGAAGATGCAGACTATGCTTATTAATGCTCTCGTTTCTGACCCAGTTAACATCGAGGGTGAGCCAGCTGAGGATGTGAATGATTTCACATATCTTGGTAGTGTTATTAGCACTGGTAATGGAGCCCAAAAAGATATCAAGGCCCGAATAATTAAAGCAAGAGGAGTTTTTAGCAGAATCAGAACCATCTGGAAGTCCAAACATCTAAGCCTCAAAACAAAGATCAAGCTCTATAACAGCAATGTTAAATCAGTGATTTTGTATGGCTCTGAATGTTGGAGAGTAGTGAAAGAAGACATGAGCAAGATAGATGCCTTCCATAATAGCTGCCTTAGAAAGATCTGTAACATATACTGGCCCTGTAAAAACCATATCTCAGGAGATCAAGATACGTCGATTAAGATGGCTCGGTCATGTATTTAGGATGCCCTGTGAAAGGATACCTAAAGTGGCACTGCGTTGGACACCACGTGGCAAACGCAAATGTGGTAGGCCAAGAATAACATGGTGACGTACAGTGGAGACAGAGCTGGAAGAAATGGGGCTCTCATGGGGGGAGCACAGTACAAAGCCCAGGACAGACCCAGATGGAGAGAGTTAGTTGCGGCCTTATGTCCCGCGTGGGATGAAGAGGATTAAACTTAAACTAAGGTGTTAAGGACCTGCGCAGATCAATTATGTGGAATTTTTCATTAAAGTACAAAAAGTCCCCAAAATATGAAAAAAAAAAAAAAAAAAATCTAATATAATCCCTGTGCCAAAATGTAAAGTTACCAATAATTTAAATGATTTTAGATCAGCTGCACTAACATCATTAATTACAAAATGCTTTGAAAAAATAGTAAAGGAATTGATTTTACAGAAGACAGAGACCAGCTTTAACTCATTACAGTTTACCTGCAGAGAAGATAGAGGTGTGGAGGATGCTATCCTTTATCTTTTAAATCTGATGAACAAACATTTAGAAAAACCAAAAACATGTGCCAGGCTGTTGTTCATCGATTTTTCTTCTGCTTTTAACACCATAAAGCTACATTTGTTAATAGAGAAAATAATATCTCAATTTAATTTTGATTTAAATGTTGCTGGATGGATTTTAGACATTTAACAGAAAGGCAACAGTTTGTTAAAGTCAACAATGTATTTTCTAAGCAGTTGTTTTGTTCCATGGGCTCTCCTCAAGGTTGTTGTTTGTCATTCTTGTTATATATCATGTGCACAAATGATTGTCGTAGTTCATATGAGGACAGGCATATTATTAAATATGCAGATGACTCCATGATAGTGAGTCTCTACAGGAACAGGATCGAGGGCACGGTCTGATAGTAGAAGACTTTGTGATGTGGTGTAGTAAATTCCACCTTCAATTAAATGTGGGAAAAACCAAGGATATTTTCATTGATTTTGGAAGATTAACACTGTGTCCAGGGTTGATGAACTTAGACGGAGAGGATATTGAGTTGACTGACAATCATAAATATCTTGGGATTATAATCGATGAAAAAATAAGCTTTGAGGCAAATATATCAGTTGTTTGTAAGAAAATACAGCAATTAATTATTTTATTTTTTAAGGAAGTTGAGTCCATTCAATGTATGCATCAAAATGTTGACTTTATTTTATGTCTTTCATTGAATCCTGTATTGTAGCCTGGTTCGGTAATCTCACACTGTTAAATATAAATAAGTTAAATAATCTTGTCAAAATGGCAGGAAAATCATCGGAATGAGTCAAAGTCAACCCATTGAAATTGACAGACAGGTTTTGACAGGTCAAAAGCACATTCAATTTTAGTAAATTTGGACATCCTTGCTGAAGGAATGGCTGCCCTCAGGACGTCGTTATGGTTCCCAAAGTGGGGGTATGTTGCAATTAATTTAACCCTTTCGCACGTACGATCACACCGGTGTGAATCAGTCTAGGCTGGTCCCTGGAGTGTTACGATCACACCGGTCAGTGCATGACGTGAAATTCAAATGTTGCTCTCGCGCGTTGGCTGGCGCTGAGCCGAGAGACAGGCGCGCTCAGAGCTGTTCACAACTTTTCAGTGTTTTTTCAAATAAGTTTATTTTTTAGGTTTCAGACATATAAGTACTAAAAAAAAAATACATTGTTTGTAAAATACACACTGATGTCAAAGGACGAGGCGATTAATAAACTTTTCATTATAATTAGACACGTTTTTTATGCATTCAGATACACATTGTGTAAGTAAAACTTTAACTTTACTCTTATTATTCTCCCAGTTCACCAGCCACTTACTTTTATGTATTTCGGGAGAAGTGGATGATGAATTCACGTGTTGTAAATCCAACAGATCCGATTCTCTCAATGCGTCTGCGGCACAAACTAAGATGGTGGCGCCCATCGCGCATACAGCTCAACAAACGCGATCGTTATAAAGGGTGTTTAAACAACAAAACACTTCCACTTGCATATATTTGAAAATCGGAATATCAGATATTTCATGCCATAACTAACAAACAAATTTGTGAATATTTTGAATAAAAAAGGAAAAAACATGACATCAAAAGCAGAGGATCATTCATTCAGCTCTGTTGTTTTTCTGCGGTGTGTCCGTGACAAGCAATGGCGACCATGGAAAACATAAAGTGACACATCTAAATAACGATCGCCTTGAAAAACTCACGCTGGGGGGTCAGCCAGAATATTTTAAACTTACGTGTGAAAGGGTTAATTCAATACTTGAGGTGCGGGGTCGCGGGGCAGCAGCGCATTTATCATGGGGGTCGCGGGCTTAAAAGTTTGGGAACCCCTGGTTTAGAGAACCAGGTGAAGAACAAAATGTTTTAAGGGTTCTTTTGTTTCAGTGGCTATTAGTTTGATGAATTCTTAATTTGATTGGGGTTTTATATGTATTATTCTTATATGTGAAGGTGTTGTCTGTAGATTATGTATTGTCTGTATGTGTTGTGAATTAATGCTGCAAAAATAGTTTCTCCTAAATGGGACAATAAAGCTAAACAACCACCACAACAACAAATCTTCAAGTTCTGTTGGAAGAGAACTGAAAGCTCCTGAAAATCCAGGCCACCTTCATCATGGAGCACAGCTCAGATATTCTTGCCACCCAAACCATCCAGACCCACAGCTGCCACCATCTTCAGTCAGCTGGAGCACCTCAGCATGCTGTTTGAGTAAATGAGTGCACCGCAGAGGCGCCAAGACTAGAGAGCAACTGAAGGAGTTCAGTGATGATGAGAGGCTCAGAGCTGTTTAATGAAGCAATGGCAGAATGTTCCTCCAAGCTACAGACAGTGATGGAGAGAAATGAACTATTCAAAGCTCTCCCAATCTTTGATCCTGCCAAGGTTTCCGGTTTAAAACCTTATATTAAGAATTGTGTTGAAGTTGTGCCTGCATTGAGCAACATCGTTACATCTGGATGGACAAGAGTGATGCAGGTGAGGTTAGTGCAGTGGAGTGGTGGGCTGCAGGGAAGATCGAATCCCAACACTCGCCCCACTGCACTGTACCTGCATCTCCCCACTACTTCAGTGGATGTGGAGAGACTTTTTCTCACTATTTTACACTTCTAACTGAGCACAGACAATGGTTAGCAGAGGAGAATGTTAAAATGATGCTGAATGACAAATTTTACACCAGAGATTCACTCACATCCAACTACACTCACATCCAGTAGTTTTTCTGATATAAATAATGTAAATAACTTTTTTTTTTCTGATGCAAAAATACTACTGATTTTTAATACTAAATTACTTTTCTTATGTACTGCATTTATTGAGGTGTGTAATTGATTGTCACGCCAGTATTTATTTATAGTTGTTAAAAGTAGCTTATTTCTATTTATTACTTATATGTGCATGCATATTTATTTATTGTTGAATGATGTCAAAGTATTTCTATATTCTTTGATGATATGGAAATGTTTATTTGATGATTTGTGTACAATTTATAAAGTAATATTTCCTGCGCATTTTAGTGGATCTACTATAAGAAACCTATTTTTGTTTAGCAAATCAGTTGTTCCAATTTGATTTCTATTATAAACCTTAAAAATTAAGACGTGAATATTTTTGAGTAATGTTATCAGCTTCTATTCTCAAAACCATTTTGCATAATTCCACAGATTTTTCCTACAATTCTGTGTAGAAATAGCTAAAAAAGTCCATTCCTAATCTTATTATTAATAATCAGCAAATTAGTTTGAGGCAAACATTGCAGTTAATAGTTAGTTAGTTAGTTAGTTAGTTATTAGTGAGAATTGGTCCCCAAACTAAAGTGTGATCAATAAGTTAATTCAGTATTAAGTCTGTTTCCATCCACAAAATATGGATACTTGTGTATTCATATACTTTTGTGTATATCTTAGGTTGTGTAATTTGTAGTTATTGTTCACAAATTATATTTGTATTTGTTGTCTGAATGCTGTTTTCTCTCGTCTTTATTCGGAATCTTCTTCAGATCACGATCGGCTAACGATCGAATGAGCTACAGAATGAATGAAGAGAAGACTACAAAATGGAGCAGACTACAAAAATTTATCTTTATTACATTAATAATTCATTATTCGTTTAAAGTCAGCCATAAAACACTGTTTTAACTGTGTGTATTCAATTAATTATGTGTATATCTTGGATCTTGTAAATGGTCACCAGTTGTTTATATAATGTATATTTATTCAGATACTGTTATGGCTGGTTGCAAAAAAACAATATATAGAGCTGGATCTAAGCACAAGCAGTATTGTTTAGTGAAAAAACACAAAAGAAACCGAACACACTGACAAAAAACACAGCAAACTGAGCAACCAACTTAAAAATGATTTATTATATTTATTTTAAGTTATTTTAAATGCTGATGGTGAACTAGTAGTCGAGTAGATTTCCACAAACGCTCAATTTTACAACAAGTTTATTTATAATTCATCCAAGGAGTGGAGTTAAACAGAGGAGCTGCTCTGGCAACCACATCAAAAACTTAATAAAATACTCAATAAAATACTCAACAAAAATATCAACACAAATATCAAAACTAATGATTGAGGAATGCAGCTGAACATTTTCAAAAGCATTGAATATTTTTTCTTCAGAAAGGTTACTTAGGATGCAAGACTTAAAGGGATACTCCACCCCAAACCCTGTAAAAAGCTTTGTTCGTCTTCGGAACACAAATACTCACACTTGACCTCTTCATCCAAAGGTCAGAAATGACAGACATAGCAAATGAATGAGAAAATATGAAAAAAAAAAAAAATGTAAAGCTCAGTGACATCTTTTGGTGGTACAAACTACAAATCACCCCCGGTCACAAAAAAAAGGTTTTCAGCAAACAAGGGTTTTCTCTAGAATATCAGGAGTGTAAAATAGACCCCCCCCCCCCACACACACACACACATGTATACACAGAAGTAAACTGGTAAGACTGCAACAGAGAAAATTTTTAAAATATATGAAATAACATTTACTGAATTACAATTAAATAAAATATCAATTAATTACACAATGTTTGTATAAAGTTGGATTTTGAATTATCACTATCCATTCCTTATTTTGTTAGGTTTTAAATTTTTCAAATAAATATAAAAAAAAATACCTAAACAACCAAAAAAATCAAAACCTTAAAACATAAGTTTGACTGTAATCATAATGTCAAACCTGATACTTATCTAACCAAAAATATCTAAACCTTGAAAAAAGGTAGTCTTTTAGAATGTCTATATATATATCTAAATGCAAAACCTAAAAAAATTAAGAAATGATGTCTAAAAAAACAACGGGAATCAAAAAGCTTCTGTATATATCTGTACAGGGTCCTAAAGTAAGAGGTTATGCAACATTACACAAGTTTTAATTTTTAATACCTCCAGATAGCCCAATTCTCACTTCAAAAAATTTATTTTAAATGCCTTCACTCTATTTTGATGTGAAATATTGCATTTCTTAAAAAATAATAAAGAAATAAAAAAGAAATATTAATTCTAATGTAGAAAATAGCTAATTAAAATTGTATAAATATTGCATAGTATCATAAAATGATTATTATAAATAATAATAAAAAATATATTATTGAACAAAAATATATTACATTGAAAAAAAAAGTTACATTTCATGGCTTCGGTCACTTTTGACCGCGAAGAAGGCAAGTGTGACTCTTAAACGAAGAGGGCCAGAGGGTTAACAAACATTATATAATCCTTAACGGATCACTTTTTAGATGTTTTTTTTTCTTTTTTTTTTCTCACACTACCATGATGGAGATCAGTGTTTACTTTAGTTGGGCTCTTGAACCATGTATTGTTTTTCCTGCACAAACAATTTTTTAAACTAAACTTTTATATCAAAAAAAAAAAAACAAAAAAAAAAAACAATGCCAAAGAAAAATAAATCTGGTATTGTTTATAGATTGATAAGAACATAAAAAAACAAATTTTTTACTTCAGGTACAATGATTTTTATCCAGTGTCTTCTCTTACTGAATATCGATACTAGAGAAGAAGAACAAGCACTGTTGAGCCATCAGTTATGAAAGACCGTTAAAAAGACGTCACTCATTTAAAAAAACAAACAAACAAAAAAAAAAACTTTGTTGTAATTTAGACTCAAGAATCAGCAAAAAAAAAACAAAAAATCCGACAATTCAAAAAATAAATAAACATATCAACTCTGAACATCACAAAACATGCTACTAAAATTCAAGACAAAAACAAAAGCAAAAATACAAGAACAGTAAGAATTAAAGAAAAGTTCTTATTTTCTGGTTGTCACATTTCTGTTCATCCATGTACTGTAAATCTCAAGAGAATTATATATAATCCATTTAAACAACTAGACTCCAAATTAATTCAGTAAATTATAAGTTAGTCTTATAGATTTTAGCTATTAGAAACAGTCAGCATCACCTGACCAATCACAACAGTTGTTTTTTATAACAGATGCATCTTAAAGACACAGTTACAGCAATCAAACAAAAGCTAATGTTTAAAAGTCACGGGTCAGGAGCCCAACTAAAGCAAACACTGATCTCTACAATGGTAACGTCAAACAACACAATAAAACATCATCACCTAAATCGCTGTAACTCTCAATAAGCTCTTCTGTAGACATCTGACAGAAATAAAGTCATTCTGGTTAGTAATGAGTGAAGCTGGTAAAGCTGTTTGTTGATTTGTTTAAATCTTTAATTGATTTCATCTAAAGCTGTGGCTGAAGTCAGTTGTAGTTCTTGTGTGTGTCTTGTTTCTCTCTTTCTTTTAATGGCAATGAATAGGTTCTTTTCTTTGCTATTAAAGTAAAATAACTGAAAATAAACATAGGAACCAGAGAAAAATGACAATTTTGGATGGCTTTTGCATCTGAACTCTTCATATATATGGTATGTGCTTTTTTTTTACATTTTTATACAGTATTGTTTTATACTTCCATAAATCTGAACTCTTCATATATATGGTATTGCCAGCCCGAGACTCGAACCCACAACCTTAGGTTTAGGAGTCAAACTCTCTAACCACTAGGCCATGACTTCCCCTAAAGGTACTGAACAATTATTATACGTTTATAAACATTTATAAACAGTAAAAACATGAACAAATAATTAATAAATGATTTAAGATGTGTAAATAGAAGTCTACACAATAAACATAGACCAAATATATGAACTTTACAGACTGTGATTATGAGTTAATGAATAATATGATAACATGAATAGTTCAGTGAATAATAAAGAGTTAAAAATGACTGATTAAACTCATTTTTTCACAACATTTGTAAATGTAAAAAAGAGCATTAGGTAATATGAACTGAAGTTTAATGACATTTGTTAGTATTCACAAGTACAGTAACAAATAAGCTTGTAATCATAATTTCTTAAAATTACTGGTAGATTTTTAAAAAGTGCATGATCATATGAACTGAAGTTTAATGAAATTTGTAAACATTTTGATTTACATTAAATAATAATCTGTTAATCATTAGGTAACTTTTAATAAGTACATTAGTAAACATTAACAAGCACATTATCTCATATTTCTAGATATGTGAATATATATTAATAATGATCTGTTAGCATTATACAATGATTGTTAATGATTTATTAATGAAAGTTATTATAAAGTGTTACCTCATCTGTATATATTTAATTATATGTATACATTTAAAATAAAAGCTTCATAATTAATGAACTAAAATGGCTAAAGTGGGAATGGATTAAGGGTATAATAGTTATATAAATCATATAAGATAATTATAATAATCATTAATAAAATCCAGATTATTATTTTTTTCTTTAAAAATGTTTAAAAATTTGTGAAAAATTCACCTGTCAGCTAAACCAGCTTCATGATACACACAGACCCCTGATACACACTCCTGTGATGTTAACACACACTATAAACACATCTACATGAACATTACTTGTTTGTCAGAGTAATAAACATGACAGAATTTTAATGTTCTTTTCTCATCTTTTTCTGAATTTTCTTTAGAACGTGATCAACTTTCACAACGTCTGAAGAAAATCATACATAAAGGTGAATTTGTTTTATATGGCTTAATTAAAATATAAATTCATTAACTTTGAATTATTCTGCAAAACAATGAATCAACATGCTGTGCATTCATATGTGTATTCAATTCATTGTATTTTATTATAAGATATATAAACTGTATAAAGTCTTCTTGGGTTTTGTTGGTCTTCAAGTGATGATTTCATTATTGATCTAAAGATGAAGCCTTCATAACTTCATACTTTCTGTTTTTAGCTCTCACACATTCAAGAACACACAAGATTGAGTAAAAGGCATAATTGTTTATTTTAATTAAAGGCATTTTTCATGGCATAATTATTTATTTTAATATACATTATTTATAATAATTATTTATTTTACATTACTAAATAAAAGCAAGACAAAAAAATCAACACAAGGATTCAAAAATGAACAACAAAATGAATCTCAGACATCAAACTAAAAGCACATGAAGTGAAGCAGGAAAAATCAGAACATTTCAGTCTATCAGTAATAGATACGATGTGAAAATTATGAACATTATTGTTTGTAATATAATGTATTAAATGATAAATGTATCTTTATTTTTGTTTGTCTTGTAAAGTTCTCATGATTCTTATAAAAATAAGTAATTGTCTTTATTTCATGATATATTCATCTGTAAAGCAAATTTTTCTGTATTTTCCACAGTGAATGTGATTCTGAATGCTGATACGGCTCATCCATGTCTCATCGTGTCTGATGATGGGAAACAAGTGAGAAATGAAAAACAGAGAACAAAAGTGTATGGAGGAAAAGACAGATTTGATAAATGTCTTGGTGTTCTTGGGAAGGATGGATTCTACTCAGGGTGTTTCTACTTTGAGGTTCAGGTGAAGAGACAAACTCAGTGGGATTTAGGAGTGACCAGAGAATCTGTTAACAGGACGGAGTCGATCAGTCTGAGTCCTGAGAATGGATACTGGACTGTGTGTCTGGAAAATGGGAAGTATTGGGCTCATGAGTCTCCACGTGTATCTCTTTCTCTGAGTGTGAATCCTCAGAGGGTCGGTGTGTTTGTGGATTATGAGAAGGGTCTCGTCTCCTTTTGTGACGTGGAGTCCATGTCTCATATCTACTCTTTCACTAATCAGTCTTTTAATGAGAAACTCTATCCATTTGTTAGTTTGGGGTATTATAATACAAACCCCACTCCACTGATTATCTGTGATGATTACTAATGAGATCAGTGACTGAATTTACATCATCCACTGAAATAAACCAAAATACAATTTAAAAAGTGTAACAGCAATAAATATTAAATATTATTTGCACTTCCAGTCAAAAATATGGCCACACAAGGGTGATTTTATGTTTTCTGTGATCTTAAAATGTTTTGATTTTAAGACTTTTTTTCTTTAAATGTCTGAAATTACTTTTTTTTTTTAAATAAATAAATAATGTCTATATATATACATATGAATTTCTTAATAAGATAGAGGCTTTACTTTATGATGAATAATGTTTTGATCTGGAGCAGATGATGAATGAAAAGCATCATGAAGAGCTCACCGTGCAGTTAACTGTTCCTCCTTTAACACTGTTTGCTGTTGGTTGATAAATGTTCTTAATTTTCATTTTATTATTATTAACTTGATTTCTCATTGATTTTGTATTTCATTGAATTTCTGTGTCTTTCCAACCCAGTTTAAAATCTTCAGTTATTTTTATGTTTGAGCTTCTCTGAACAAAATTGATTTTGAGTGTCAAGCTCCTAAAAGGACTAATACATAAACCCGGTTTTGTGCACCTTGTGTTTTTGTTATTTGGACTTTTGGGTTACATTCTGCCCTGTTTTGTTCCTGTTTCCTGTTCTGTTTGTAGTCCTTTTGTAGTTTTTCTTATTGAGTAGTTATTATTAGTAGAAATATTGTTTGTGTAATAAATACTACTCTCCTTCTCCTCTGAGTGTTCAACCATCATTTTCAGGATTAAATAAGTGTCGTAACAGTAGACCACACAACTCAAGTTCTGTAGTCCAAGTCTTCTGAAGCTAATCAGTGATCATCATCCTTTCTGACAGAGTTCACACATCTCTGAGTGTAATGCCTGATGTGAATGCACCACTGTAACATCTTTCATTCAGCACCTTTATATAAAAATATTTTATTATGTGCTCAGTATGTGAGTCTCTACCTAAACATCAAATTAATACACACCATTTAATCATATAAAGGGGAAATAGTTAATAAACGTGCAAGTACAAAAAGTGCAGTTATTACTATGAAAATATTACAGATCTGCAAGGAGGAGATTTAAATTAGCTCTGCTTAATTTCTCTAAATTCATTATTGAGCTCATTTATGATCATTTTTAAAGCCTAGTATAGAAACTATCACTGGGTAAAATTATAAACCATCAAAAAAATTATATATTATTTTTTCTCTTTATTTACACTCAAAAAGTGCAACTGCCTTGTCATTACTCTAAAGCACATTTTATACTTGATCCGACTTAATTTACTCTTCTGTCTTGTCATTGAGCTAAAGTAAATTATTTACTTAATTGGAAGTAAATCTAAGTTTTGTTGGTTTAATTTAAACTATTTGCTTCACATCAAATCAATAATTTTGCGGTCTGTGAAAACCACGTGACCGCTGACGTCATCGAGTTGGGTTTGAGAGTTTTCTGATCGACGGCCATCTTGTTTTCCTCGCGTCCAGACTGCGGCTGACACACAGTTCCACAATATCGCTGAGTAATTATAGAAATAAGCTTTAAATTACTGTTACTACAGTTGATACATATGTATATGATGAT
Organism: Cyprinus carpio; assembly: GCF_018340385.1. Lineage (NCBI taxonomy): Eukaryota > Metazoa > Chordata > Actinopteri > Cypriniformes > Cyprinidae > Cyprinus > Cyprinus carpio. The sequence continues at coordinate 8,721,026 of NC_056574.1, read as the reverse complement.
TTCGACTAAGTTAACTGTTTAATGGTGTGTGTTTGTCACATGTACATACACCCGCGCATCTTTCATTTGACGGAGTGATCAAAGAAACATGAATCAGTGAAAAATGACAGAGCTTGATATTTATAAAAGCAGTCCCTGTCATTAATCAAACAACAAAAGAAAAATACATCTGCGGCTTTCTGTGCTCGCGCACGAGACCCGCGCGTGAAAATGTCTGACTTAACGAGCTTTAACAGTAACTTATGACTTAAGAGAAATGTATATGTCACAAAGCTTTAACATAACACAGTAACTTAAGACTTAAGAGAATGTAAACTTTTTGGGAGTAAATTAGATTTGAGTCAGTATACTGGATCCATGAATTCAGTTTTTAAAGTTAAAGCGCTATCCTGCTGTCCCTGTCATTAATCAAACAACAAAAGAAAAATACATCTGTTTAATTAATCACCGAAAGAGATTTCTTTTTTTTAACACTTGTTTAGATTATTCAGTAGTATTTCTCATTACTGTTAAGCTCATTTGTATCTTTGTTCTGTTGCATTTACTGATCCTGACTCCTGCTGCTTGCTCGAAATGTTCATTTTTATTACTGTTTGCTTGAATATGCTTTTATTTTCCTTTAATCCAGATGATGATGATGTCATTGTCTTTTTTAGGAAAGATGCGTTTTTAATTTTTTTCCCAACAGTTTGGAGATGTAATCGAGTCACAGGACCACTGTAAGTGCTGATTTTTTCTTAAGGCCAGTTTATATCTGCTGTACTTTTTCAATTATGTCTAAGAGATTTTTCCATCTGAACAATAATATTACAGACACATACCAGCCAATACCAAAGAAACACATACATGCTTGAGGTAAGGTTCTTTAATATAATTATCATGAAGTGCATGAGATGATTTAATGACAACTGTGCTGTTGTTATTTAAGGTATTGATAAAAAAAAAAGAAACTTTTATCTTCTTCTTTTTTTGTTTCTATAGATGGACACAGAGACTTGAGACTTAGTTGTGAAAAAATGAAAAATCTGTGGTTTTCTCACCCTCAAGTCGTTCCAAACCCATAAGACTTTCACCGTGTCTGCACCGGACGCGGACGGAGCGGTGCAACTGTCGCACTCGACCTTCATGACCTTTCTGGATCCTCTAACTTTTGGTCACATGGACTGTCACCGGAGGGAAGGACAGCTTTCAGGTTTCATTATGAAATATCTTAATTTGTGTTTTGAAGATAACCAAAGTCTGATGGATTAGATCTAAAAGAGGGGAAGTAAATGACAATTATGATGATGATTTCCTTGAAAAATGAAGCTACAGATGATGTTTTTCTGGGAATTGATGTTTTAAAAAAGCACCAAATATCAGAATTGTTGTAAAATGTATTGAAATCTGTAAGAAGTTTACAATGTTGACCTTGCAATCGAATGTATTTTTCAAATTTGTCCAAATGTGAGAAACTGTCCTTCTTTTTTTTTTCTTTTTTTTTTCTAAAGTTTAATACAAGTCCATCTGGAATGTGAGTGGCTTTTTTTCAGTGGCACATGGATGTAACATTTCTTGGATGAACGTTCTATTCTGGAATGTTATGCTTTTACGTTTTAAAGCAGTTTTCACTATTAACTGTTGTAAATTCTTCCTCAAATTCCAAAAGTGGAGATTGTCAATGAGTGTTGAAGATTTCAATGTGATGTAATGAACATTTAAATATGTTTGACTCTCAAGAGTGTAAATTCAGTAATTCATTTAACAGTAAAATCATATTCTGAAGGTGAAGAAATTGCTTAATATGTACAATGTAGATTTGTATTTATCTGGATATTTGATTTAAAAATAGGTAAAAAAAAAAAAAAAACAGAATCAATCCAAATAAATTTATACTGATAATATGATGTATAATCATGTAAAAAATATATTTGGTTGAAAGTGAATTTTTAGTTCCAGTTGACTATAAAAATTATTATTTTTTTTTTTTCAGTTGAGAAGTAAATCAATTACATGTAAGAAGTTGACGTAATTTAAGTTGATCCAACACAATTTGTTCAGTGTACATTTGTATTTTTCATTGTTCTAGAAATAAACAATAAAAACATTATCACTGAAATAATCATATAAGGTCCAAAAGTAAAAATGTCACATTTTGAGTTATCAACAATTTGAGCAAAACATTCACTTCTTTGAGTAATCATTTAAGTTCAGTGATACAAAAATGTAAAACTAAGCCAGTAATAACTTATTTACAATCGTCTTATGAATGCTCATATCAGCAGAATTTATTCAGACACAATTATGAAACAGAATTTTTTAAAATGTCAGTAAATTCTGTCGACTGCCTGAATTCACAGACATCTGTATCTGTTTGTGCATGTGTGACAGAGTATGGTGTGCATTTCAGTTTAACCAGTTTTCCTGGAACAGAAAATTATTGTAGATGTGTGTATGAAATGGTGTTTGGTAAGTGTTTGTGTAAGTATTCTGAAGCAGAACATTTGCATGTTAACACCATTCTGTGAGTTTCTGATTGTTTTCACGTTTTTCTCTCTTTCATATTTCTATTTTAGCATCTGTGTATAAAATGTTTTTCTCTTTTCATATTTCTATTCATTCAGAGATGAAGTTCATTTGTTTAGACTCTGGTGAATATTAGTTCAATTATGGATTTAATATCAGGTAATGATTTACTCCTTTTGAAGAGCTGTGTTTTAAAGAGATGAAGTGTGTGCTTATAAAATGATATTGATCTAAGATATAATAATTATGCAAGGAATACAGTAAGTTATTTTTGCGGTTATTTTGAAATGACATGCTCACTGTACATTATCCCACTTATTACACATCTACTCACCAAATAAATCATCATGATATTGATCTCGATTTTTTTAATCTTGTAGATACTGCACAGGCAGAACATGTAGAAGACTATAAGCTTTCAGGATTAGCGGTCAGATATATAATGATGATATAAATATAAATTTTCAGTCTTTATATATCAAAATTATTGGAACCCTAGGTAGACAGCCACAAAGAAGCCTGCGGAAATAAATTTACGCTGTTAATAATTTTGATCCTTTATTTAAAAAAGAAAAAAAATCTCTCTCCTATAATGCCTGATGAGTTTGGAGAACACCTGACAAGATCAGAGACCATTCCTTCATTCAGAATCACTCCAGACCCTTCAGATTCACAGCTCCATGTTCATACTCTCTCCTCTTCAGTTTTCTAGGGTTCAGGTCAGGGAACTGATGGCCATGAACCTTCGTTTTGTGCTCAGTGACTCAGTTTTGTGTTGATTTTGAGGGTCCTTTTAGATCATTGTTCTGTTGGAAGATTCAACCACGGTCCATTATAAGACTTTCTGACCCCAAGACTCTGCTATTTTCTGCAATTATGCAGCTGTGATACTTGGAGAGTCTTTGGCCACTCAAACTATCTTCCTCACGTTGCATTAAGACAGTACAGAAACAGACAATATACTGTAGCAGATTTGTAACGTTTCCTGTTGATTGGAACTCCTTAATTATTGTCCTAATTGTGGAAACGTTTAATGTTTTAGCTCTTTTCTTACATTTATTTATTTATTTATTTTGTATTTTGTGCTATTTTCTTGATATCATATTTTGAGAAGCTCAACAATCTGTTGCTGCGCATCAGAACTATATTTCTTTGTTTTTTCTCATTGTGATGGATGATAAAGAGAATTTGGCCTTGTGTTCCCTCATATTTATATTCATGTGAAAGAGGAATTCATGGCTGGATATTTCCATATTCCTAATCACCCTTGTGTGCTAACAAATGTGAATATGAATGACAATATAGATCTGCAGAGATTTTACTCATAATAATTTCTAGGACTACAAATAATTGTAGCCAATGTGTATTAAAGAAAATTTTATATAAATATGAAATATTAATCATTTTCGTAATGTGGTTTTGTGGGAAAGTAAGATTTTTGTTATTTAAATATATATATATATATATATTATATTATATTATATATTTGCTTTTTTAAAAAGACCAAAAGGATAAACAATATTATTATTTATTTTCATAACCTTCTTTGATCATATTTTCTTAGGGTGCTAAAATAATTCCATGACTCTCTTTCTCTCTCTTCCTCTCTATAAAACAGCTACTTTATGTACAACATAATAAATAATAATAATAATAAAAATGTTGCAAAACTGAGAACAACAGCTGATTGCAAGAATTTATGCAAGAATTCATAACAAAAGTGATTTCTAGGCATTCCTTTTCTTTTATTTGACACCTGATGTGTGCGGTTTACTTTGGTTGTTTTAAAAGTTTTCTCTTGTTCAGTAATTTATTTTTTGATTGCAGTCTTTTTTTCCGCTGCTATTGTTTTTCTTAGATTTGCTTCTCAGTTCCATACAATTTTAAGCTTTTCTGGGGTTCATTCCCAGGCAACCTCTGTCATGCTAATTCAGATTAGCACAGTTGGTTTTAAATTAATCTAGTTAATTTTAGTTCAGGACTCCACAGTACATGAGTTAGTAATCTGTACTTAATCTGATTCAGAAAGACATTTTTTAAACCATGATGAACTATTCTAGATTAAGCTGCTCCTGGAAACCGCCCCCGTTTTTCTACGAGTAATTTTACGAACATTCGTTATTGTTTCACGTTGCGTTTTCCAAAAAATGCACTTAATGCTTACAGTTACCGTGGCAGAAGTTTAGAGGTCGCTATAGTTTATCAGTGCTGGAGTATTACCTATATAGAAGATGGCTCATAATTGAAAATTTTCCTGCGACAAGTTTATTGGAAATGTTAACCTAATGCTGCGTTCCAGACGGCTCAGATATAAATATAATATATTATAATGTAGTATAGTATGACTCAATACTCTAATAGTTGTATATTTGCAGAGACTTTATTTCCAGACTCTAAGATGGCTATGCGTCAGTGAGGAGTCATTGACAGTTTCTAATTTTTTTTTTTTTTTTTTTAGTTTCAAACTCGTACGGTCGCGCGGGCGTGAACACCGTTGCCTTTTATCGTGAATTTTTTTGCGTTTCAGTCATTTTGTTTTAGATGTGCTTGCGCGGTGTTTGTTTTATAGATTCAGAGCAACTAATCCGTGATGAGCGCT